>NC_069503.1:157265903-157566528 GCF_027579735.1 Bombina bombina
ATATCATTTATTTGTTCCCAACCTCTAGACTGTATATATTTTTTTTTTTTCACAGAGGTCTTAGAATATCTAAATACCCCACATTTGAAGTAGATGATACTGAGTTCATCAATTCCTGGAATGATATTCTTTATGAGTGTTCTGCTAGATTAATGGTTTTATTGGTGGCTCATAAGATCAAATTGTTAAGTGATGTCAGAGAGAGTATTAATGTGATTCAAATTGAGTTAAACAAACGGAAACATGAAATTGATTGCCCCAGGTTTGATGAGGTTCTCAGAAAGTCAGTGGCAGATATTAAAACTGCAGTAATGAATACAAAACACATTAAATACCTGCGAGATCAGGCTGACTATGACACCAATACTATCCACGTTTGGAATAGAACACAAAGGTTCAACACATGCAGACAACACAATAGAAATAGGAGTAGGGGTAGATCCCGTAACAGATATCAGGGACACAGATCTAACAGTGGTCAGCGTGTCACATTCTCAGATAGTGATGCTGAATCTGGTGATGATAGATACAATTCAGATATTGACACAGGCAACAAAGATAGACCAGGCATTCTTAAGAGCACTAATGCACTAGGAACACAGGCACATGATAATGCTACTCAGTCCTATGCTAAACTGAAAGATCAGAACAAAAACAAAAATAAATATAGTGCTTCAGCTACTGCTAACACTGATAAGACACTGTGTAATGAGAGGAATATGCCATCCACTTCAGGCTAGGGTCACAGTAGTAGTCATTTGGACCAGGTTTTTCCAGTGGTCCCGAGGAACCCTCAGGGGGGAGGGAGTGTTCAAGGTCAACAGAACCGTTATCCCTTGAGAGCAACAAAACCAACCAACAAGGGCACACCCTCAGTGTAATTAATTTGTCTAACACTGTATTGAATGACCCTCAAATAAAACTTCTAAGTTTAGGTCTTGGTTTCGTACCTGTTATTGGGTTTGATTTGTTTAAAACAATGTTGGATGTGAACCGTTTGGTTCGTAACATCACTTTGAAAAAACATTTTTCAGATTGTAATAGAGACTTTCCATCTACCTCCCAACAAGAGTCTGGTTTTACTATAACTAGGATAAATTTAAACACTGACTTGTCTTTTACAGAAACATGCAATGTAATATCACTTGATACTATGGCCAAAGATGGTTTTACTGACGTTGATGTGAAACATGTTGACAGATTTGTGGGTTTTAAAAAAGCTTCAACTTTTTATTCAATCCACAGCAGGGGCCCCCTTATTGAAAAATTCTACAATAGGGTGGAAAAAGATTTAAAGGATCTTGCCTTTAACAAAAGCAGTAGGTCCCCTGACAATCTTTTGAGATTGGAAAGACAAGCCCTAAAAGATTTACAAAGTAATGATCAGATTGTGATCCACACCGCTGATAAGGGGCGCTCTGTTGTGGTTTTGGATAAACATGATTACAATATGGAAGCTTTATGCCAGCTCACTGACTCTACTCAATACTCTGTTCTCCCCTCTAATCCCACTAAGCGCTTTCAGGTTGAACTTATGAACCTTCTGGATGATGGTTTGGAGCAGGCTTTTCTTGACAAAGACACCATGGATTATTTATACGTTGAATTCCCTGTGACTCCTGCTTTCCACCATCCCCCGAAGGTGCATAAGTCCCTGTCTCAGGTGACCGGTCAACCAATTGTTAGTGGAATTGGATCTCTCTTTGAACATGTATCGGAATGGCTCGATGCCATATTGTGTCCTTTGGTTTAGGCTTTACCAAGTTATTTACAAGACACAAAACATATTCTCAGAGTGATGAACAATTTAAAATGGGATCCTACCATGAGTTGGATGACAGTAGACGTGACTGCTCTGTATTCGTCTATACCCCATGAGTTGGGCCTCTTGGCTTTGGATTTTGTCCTCCCTAATTACTCCACCCTGAGTGATAACTTTAAAAAGTATGTTATTGAGATCACAAGTTTTCTCCTGTGTCATAAGTACTTTGAGTATGGAGGGTTTTTTTATCTCCAGAGATGTGGGACAGCTATGGGGGCACAATTTGCCCCCTCCTATGCCAACCTATACATGGGTTGGTGGGAGCTGTCCACATCTATGGAGATCTGAACCCCTTCAAACACAACATCTCATATTATGGTCGCTTCATAGACGACCTTCTCTTCATCTGGACAGGGACTAAGGAAGATAAGGACAGATTTCTCAAGTACATTAATTGCAATAATTGTAACTTGAAATTCACTTCAGAGGTGCATGAGACAACCATTCATTTCCTTGATATTTCCCTACAGGGAACTGAGGAAGGTAAAATTGAGAGCAGTATATACAGGAAACCTATCTCAGGTAATTCTGTATTGCATGCAAAAAGCTGTCATCCCAAAAATGTCACATACTTCATAGCCAAAGGCCAACTGATCAGAGCCAAGAGGAATTGCTCAACTCATGAAACATTTATGAAACATCAGAGGGATTTACTTGATCGTTAGACAACAAGGGTTACCCTAAGAAAGTAGTTAGCAGGGCTGTTCGAGAAGTTATAAACCTCGACCATAATTCAATGCTTATGGAAAAGGGAAAACAACAACTGACTAAAAAATCGGATCAAGTCACTTTTGTAACTGATTTCAGCTCTGACTATCAGTCCATATGTGATATCATCAAAAGACATTTTAAACTTCTTGTGGCAGACGATAAGCTCATAAACTGTGTGTCAGAAGGGATTAGGTGTTCATATCGCCGCAATAAGACACTAGGCAATTATTTATCGCCCACAGTTTTGAGCAATCCTTGTGCCACAACAAGCTCATGGCTGACATCTAAGGGCATGTTTAGGTGTGGAAGTAATCGGTGTAAGGCCTGTGATCATATCGTCATATCTGACACATTTACGTCCACTGTCACACATCAGACATTTGACATCAATTTTTTTCTAAATTGCACATCTAACTATGTCATTTACTTGATTACTTGCACTTTGTGCAACATTCAATATGTTGGACTCACTACTAGGGACATCAGGTCCTGCAAGAACACTTGTCCACTATTAATGTGGGCAAGTCCTCATCACCTATAGTACAACATTTTTACACTGAACACAACAAAGACGTTTCATCTTTTAGATGGCTTGCTATAGACCACATACCATATCCTAAAAGAGGAGGAGATAGACAGAGGCTTCTAGAGAAACGTGAGATGTTATAGATCTTTAAATTGTCTACTAAAGTCCCTTTGGGTCTCAATGCTGAGTATGATTTAATAAATTATTGGGAGTAAAGATTTCTCCTATTATTCAGTTGTCTGTCAATATCCATTCATCACTATCACTTGAGTCACATTTAATTTTAGTACTTGTCCATCTAGATACTTTTGGCCATCAGTGAAATGTGTTTTGTGCAATTTTTATTCCATCAAATATACATGTGTATGTTTTCTGTGTGTGGCTTTCATCAGGCCCAACTATTAAAGTGTCATACACTAAACTAAAGACACATTAAAGAGCTGGGATGAAGACCATTTATGGTTATGTTTATTGACAAATAACCAATATTTGCATAAATAAATCTAAACTCTTATGAAGAGATATCAGGAAGGCAGCACCAGAGTTCCTAACTCAATAACCCAAGCAATAGCAGGTCAGGCCCAAAAACATTGTATAAATTGCAAAGCCCTTGCCGAGCTATGGCCTTCAAAATTTCAGCAGACTGTGACAGTGCACCCTCTGAAACCTCAGGCCTGCGAAGAGGGGCACCCCAGCCTTCTACATGAAGTATCATGCCCCTCCCATTAGCTCAGCCCTCACTCTTGTCCAGAACATGGACACCCCCTGCAAGGATATAAGAAGAATCTCCATAACCTTTAAGGATCCAGGCAGCGAAAGCCATTTCACATGTCCAATTAACAGAGGCAGCATATGGGGAGAATATGATTTCCTTAAAGTCAGTTGTATAAATCTATGTATCTCTTTTGTATATAGGATGCAGTGCAAAGGTTCAGTTTAGATTGTAGTGGAAAGAGAGCTGGATAGCGTCATTTTATTCTTAGACCCAGGAAGCATATTACCAGTGCAATTTCTTGAGCTGGTCTTGTAAACTGTGGTTTTAAAATCAGAACATTGAATTACCTTATGTGAGAGCAGGTAAAATAACTACGATTACTAATCAGCTGATTATTTCACCTTTGCTCAAAATCAGATATCCTCAAAATCTGGCCTGTGGACAGGTTTGAAAATCAATGACTTAGAATAAATTATCCTGTCCAGTTCATCAGGAAACCTCACATGCAAGACCATTTGCTTCATTGTCTAAGACAGACATCCTCAAACTTGGCCCTCCACAGGTTATGGAACTACATTTTCCATGATGCTCAGTCAGCTGATATGCTGACTGAGCATCATGGGAAACGTAGTTCCAAAACCTCTGGAGGGCCAAGTTTGAGGATGTCTGGTCTAAGACAGGGGTTGGCAAACTTTTTCTATAAAGGGCCAGATAGTAAATATTTTATAATTTGCAAGTCAAGAGGCAAAATCAAGGTTTTTTATGTAGGTAACTCTATAACAAGACAGTAAACACACTTCTACAAATTAGTATCACCAAAAGTAAAAATATTCCACTTAGAAATGTTATTGCAACTTCATTTTCAACTTTGTGAACAAATTCTGCTGTGGTGAGATTTCATGTAAAATGTTCTGATTTTTCTTCTCATTACATTGGTAATAAAGTGTTAATGTATGTTGTAGTGAGCAGAGCAACAAGTAATGATAGTGTCACATAAATCTCTGATGCAACTTTTCTACTCTATTGTATTTATGGACAATTAAATGTGAGTTTCATATCATTTTCATGCGTTATGAAATATTCTTGTTTTGACAATTTGTTCAAGCATTTAAAAATGTAGAAAACATTTTGAGCTCACAGGTCGTAAAGAAACAGGACAGGTCTGATTTGTCCCTAGGCCTTGATTTGCTTACCCCATGACAAAGCCATTCTTATATATATATATATAAATAGAGCAAGAATGTCTATGTATAAATACAAAAATCATACACAGCTATTTTACAAGTTGTTTTCACATGAGTTTTCATAGAAACTGTTGCCAAAGAAAAAGAAGAAAGTGACAACTCATTAAAGGGATACTTAACCCATTTTTTTTTCATGATTCAGATAGAGCATGCAATTTTAAACAACTTTCTAATTTACTCCTATTATCAAATTTTCTTCATTCTCTTGCTATCTTTATTTGAAAAAGCAGGAATGTAAGCTTAAGAGCCGGCCCATTTTTAGTTCAGCACCTGGGTAGCGCTTACTGATTGATGGGTAAAGGTAGCCACCAATCAACAAGTGCTACCTAGGTGCTGAACCAAAAATGGTCCTGCTCCTAACCTTACATTTCTGCTTTTTCAAATAAATATAGAAAGATAACTATACTATATTGTGTATTTAAAGCAATTTTGCTCTGTAAATAAATGCGTTTTTAACTTTTGGCATGTTATTTAGGAACAAGATTTCATGTATAGGATATTAATTCCCCATAAAAGTCAGTAGCTACAGCTTTTTCGTTTTATCAAAGTGCGTTATTCCAGGTTTGCATTATAAAACGAGTTTTTTTTTTTTTTTTAAAGACAGCTTTTTTAGCATTGTATTTGTTTAGCTGTTGTACGTTTTCACTGTACTTTACGTGTTTTAGTTCTAATATTGCTACTGCACGGTACCTAATATGTTCTATGTTAATAATACGTTACAGTGTTGCTGCAATATTAGAAGTAAACCTGTACAGTACTGTGTAAACTTACTTTTATACATTTCTGTAACATTTTCACTATTTTAAAAACATTTTTTTATATATCATGTTCTTTGGAATTAATCTAAAAATATATTGATGTAGAATAAAACTAAGTATGTTTTTGTATTAAAGAGATTAATAAACTTACATACAGGGAGTGCAGAATTATTAGGCAAGTTGTATTTTTGAGGATTAATTTTATTATTGAACAACAACCATGTTCTCAATGAACCCAAAAAACTAATTAATATCAAAGCTGAATAGTTTTGGAAGTAGTTTTTAGTTTGTTTTTAGTTATAGCTATTTTAGGGGGATATCTGTGTGTGCAGGTGACCATTACTGTGCATAATTATTAGGCAACTTAACAAAAAACAAATATATAGACATTTCAATTATTTATTTTTACCAGTGAAACCAATATAACATCTCAACATTCACAAATATACATTTCTGACATTCAAAAACAAAACAAAAATAAATCAGTGACCAATATAGCCACCTTTCTTTGCAAGGACACTCAAAAGCCTGCCATCCATGGATTCTGTCAGTGTTTTGATCTGTTCAACATTGCGTGCAGCAGCAACCACAGCCTCCCAGACACTGTTCAGAGAGGTGTACTGTTTTCCCTCCTTGTAAATCTCACATTTGATGATGGACCACAGGTTCTCAATGGGGTTCAGATTAGGTGAACAAGGAGGCCATGTCATTAGATTTTCTTCTTTTATACCCTTTCTTGCCAGCCACGCTGTGGAGTACTTGGACGCGTGTGATGGAGCATTGTCCTGCATGAAAATCATGTTTTTCTTGAAGGATGCAGACTTCTTCCTGTACCACTGCTTGAAGAAGGTGTCTTCCAGAAACTGGCAGTAGGACTGGGAGTTGAGCTTGACTCCATCCTCAACCCGAAAAGGCCCCACAAGCTCATCTTTGATGATACCAGCCCAAACCAGTACTCCACCTCCACCTTGCTGGCGTCTGAGTCGGACTGGAGCTCTCTGCCCTTTACCAATCCAGCCACGGGCCCATCCATCTGGCCCATCAAGACTCACTCTCATTTCATCAGTCCATAAAACCTTAGAAAAATCAGTCTTGAGATATTTCTTGGCCCAGTCTTGACGTTTCAGCTTGTGTGTCTTGTTCAGTGGTGGTCGTCTTTCAGCCTTTCTTACCTTGGCCATGTCTCTGAGTATTGCACACCTTGAGCTTTTGGGCACTCCAGTGATGTTTGGGCACTCCAGTGATGTCTGAAATATGGCCAAACTGGTGGCAAGTGGCATCTTGGCAGCTGCACGCTTGACTTTTCTCAGTTCATGGGCAGTTATTTTGCGCCTTGGTTTTTCCACACGCTTCTTGCGACCCTGTTGACTATTTTGAATGAAACGCTTGATTGTTCGATGATCACGCTTCAGAAGCTTTGCAATTTTAAGAGTACTGCATCCCTCTGCAAGATATCTCACTATTTTTTACTTTTCTGAGCCTGTCAAGTCCTTCTTTTGACCCATTTTGCCAAAGGAAAGGAAGTTGCCTAATAATTATGCACACCTGATATAGGGTGTTGATGTCATTAGACCACATCCCTTCTCATTACAGAGATGCACATCACCTAATATGCTTAATTGGTAGTAGGCTTTCGAGCCTATACAGCTTGGAGTAAGACAACATGCATAAAGAGGATGATGTGGTCAAAATACTCATTTGCCTAATAATTCTGCACTCCCTGTAAATAGGCATATCCTTTAATGTAGACCTGTGTTTGCCAATGTCCCAGTGAGTGGCAAGTTGCCCCTATAGAAACAAATGAAGCTATCTGGAATGGCAAATCTTGCAGGGGAGAGTTAATATGACAGGGAGAATCTGGCACCGATAGCAACATTTAAGCGCATAAAAATCAAAATAATTTTGTTTCCAGCATAATTTATCTTGTTAGTTTCTAGTGCTGCAAGAATGACTTATTCTATCAGATTAACGTGTATTTTGAAAAACTCACCAGCTTAGTGAGATGAAACAGCAAGACCTGCATATGTAATATGCTTAGAGAATTTCTATTCTCTACAACTGTAAAAAAATGTTTTACACGCACCAATAAAATCCCACTGCTGAGCCGACTGCCAAGCCTGAAATACTCATTTTACAATTGAATTATAAGGAACATTTGAATTTAGACCTCTTACTTTGGTTTTTGGATATGACGTTGTACATTAAATATGAATTTTACAAACTACATTAAATACAACTTTTTTTTTAAAAAAGAAAAATGTTAAAGGGACAGTAAAGTCAAAATGAAAATTTCATGATTCAGAAACTTTCCAATTGACTTATATTATCATTTGCATTGCTCCTTTTGCATCCTTTGTTGAAGAGCATACCTAGGTAGGTTCAGTAGCAGCAATGCACTACTGGGAGATACCATAAGACGCATTTTACAGGGTAAACCATTGGACTGCAAAACAATGCAGTTTTTGCTAATGACAGTTTTACTTATGGTAAACTGTAGGGATGTGCATTGGTCTAATTCGGCAGCACACATAAGTACACATAATTAAACATTTTATTTTTGAATTTCATACTGTTTAATATCACTTTAACTTTGCAAGGGTAAAACACTTAGGCCTTCATTCCAATCTTTACAAAATTTCCATTAAATAACAAAAAAAAATAAAAAAAAATAATCACAATCTCACCTAACGCAGCCAACCTTGATAAATCAGGGCAGCCATTCTTATTCTGCTGGTCCAGCATCTTACCCTCTCTTAACAGTCTCGTATCTCTCTGCATGTGGCAACTGTCTTGTAGCTATGATTTCTTTGTATTTTTAGAATTTATTAAGGTGATATGTTCATTATTGTTTTTTATTTGGCACAATTGAATTTTCCTCACAAAAGGCCATCACAGTTCTTGGCATGGGCCGCACCATCTTGTTTTTCAGGTCTGATCATGCACAGATTGGTGGCCAATTTTGTTATCATTTATTAAATGTGTGTTATTGGTTAATCTGTTTGTGTTGAGTACTTATCAAGTGCATTTGGCTGTTGAATTCAATGGTGCCGAATTATCAAGCTCTGAATGGATCTTGATGGCCCTGTTTCCACGCGAGCCTTCAGGCTCACCAGAAACAGTAGTTATGAAATGCTTCTGAGGCTGCGGTCTTCAATCCGCCCGATGCTATACGATGGGGTAAATCAAAAAGTTTAATTAGGAATACTTCAAATTCAGATGTTCAAATTGCTATGTTCTTAAATATATTTAAATATATATATATATATATATATATATATATATATATATATACATATATACATATATATATATATATATATATATATATATATATATACACAATATCTATACATATCTGCATATTTTTTGCAAAAATATATGTATCTGTATGGATGATAAGATAGATAGATAGATAGATAGATAGATAGATAGATAGATAGATAGATAGATAGATAGATAGACTTTGACTGGGAAGGGCTCCAACACGTATATATGTACTTTATATGTGTATATAACTGTGTATATATATATGTGTGTATAATATATGTAATTATGTATTTATGTGTACACATACATATTTACACATGTAAACACACACATATTTATATATATATATATTTAGACATATATACACAATATACACTGGAGCCCTTTGCAGTCAAACACCTTGCCACATGCCATATACCAATAGTGTGAGAATAAAAATGCTCTAACACATTAGAGAATTTTCTTTTTACATTTGTATGTCGTTTTATTTGCTGATGTATACTGTACATGAATAAAATGAGTTTTATGCCCCTTTAATAATCATAATAACAAAAAATCAATAGTAGTTTGGGAGCGCTAGAAGCTAAATGAGAAAATTCTGGAAACTGATATATATTTTATCAAAAATATATTTATTAAAATAATATAAAACATGTATATAACATTTAGAATAGATTGTGGGACGTCTCCCTTTGTAGTTTAAGAACAAGTAAAATTTACTGCATCAAAAAAACACTTTTGTATATTTCTCTAAAAGATTCCACCTAGGTTTTTCTTTTTCACCTTGAATCAAATATAGAGAAATATACAAAAGTGTTTTTTTGATGCAGTAAATTTTACTTGTTCTTAAACTACAAAGGGAGACGTACCACAATCTTTTCTAAATGTTATATACATGTTTTATATTATTTTAATAAATATATTTTTGATAAAATATATATCAGTTTCCAGAATTTTCTCATTTAGCTTCTAGCGCTCCCAAACTACTATTGATTTTTTGTTATTGTGTATTATTTAACGGTAATTATAGGGAAAATTACTTGTGAGGGAGCTTTGGGGAATAATACCTGGCGCTGCTCTTTATAAACTTACCTTTAATAATCATGGCATGTACTATGAACTTCTATTATGAACTAGTTGACTACATATTGTTTTGGAAGAAATATCAAATGCTCTTTTGATCATTAATTACTTATCATAACCAGAAACTCATTTATGGTCCCCGGGAATAATATTCTGCACTTTGAAATTGTACTTAATATTTTGATATTTGGGAAGGGAATGGAATTTCCATGTGACATTCATACAGAATATTTTAAAATAAATTTTCATATAAATCAATTTTTTTCATTTTTCATTTCATGCATGTTAAGTCTTTCTTTGGTGACTGTAAATTTAAATGGTAGCGTGATTTCCATATAATTAATACATTTCTGTAGAGCATTGTAGAGGATTTCTCATAATATAATTGCAACAATTTAAAAGATCTATATGAAAATAGAGATTCCTACACGTTCTTGCATAGGGGAATATAAATATTATAAGTTACATTAAACACTTCTTATTTATATGTTAGAATTGTACTTCTTCTACACTCCATAGGGAGGTCAAAAAACCTTTTTTTTTTTTTAAAAAAAAAAAAAAAAAAAAAAAGCTGCAAATTGCCTAAAGCAGTTGTTTGATTTGAAGGTCACAAGATTTGCTTTTTGGCATCCTAGGGAGTGTGGGACAAGCAAAATCCTTGTAAGATTATATTGCGACTCATGACATTTGTGTGTGTATGTAGGTAAAAACAAAATATTGTGAGTGTGCAGAGAGTAAAGAAATCCTGTTAAGGACCAGGTAGGGATGGGGGAATGTTTTACAACATTCGAAAAATGAAACAAATTTTAACACATTTCTTCGTTAATTTCAATTGTTTGTACAACATTTTAACATACTAATACCATCTTTAAATGTAATATTCAATTTGAATTTTTCTAATTCTATTACTGCATAATTCAAAATCGAATTCTGCAATATATGAATTAGAAACATTTGAATCTATGGGGCCGATTTATCATGGCCTAAATGGGGCCAAATACATCTCTTTCCGCGCGAGCCTTCAGACTTGCCGGAAACAGAAGTTAAGAACCAGCGGTCTTAAGACCGCTGCTCCTTAACTCGTCTGCCACCTCTGAGGCGGTGAACAGCAATCAGCCCGACCGGATACGATCGGGTAGATTGACACACCCTGCTAGCGGCCAATTGGCCTTGAATCTGCAGGGGCGGCATTGCACAAGCAGTTCACCAGAACTGGTTGTGCAATAATAAATGCAGATAGAGTATGCTGTCAGCATTTATCGATGTCTGATGGATTGGCGGCAAATCTGTAGAGGGGGGGCATTGCACAAGCAGTTCACCAGAACTGCTTCTGCAATGATAAATGCCGACAGCGTATGCCAGACACATGATAAATCGGATTTTCAAATTATGCAATATTCAAAATAGAAACATTTGAATCAATTTATTTGTATCTATTAGGTATTAATTTACTAAATTACCTACCACATTAGCTATTGCAGCTACAAAGAGAAGAAAATCCTTGCACTAGGATCCAGCTTTAAAAAACGGGCAAATCCAAAAGAGCAAAGCTTTTTTAATCATTGGTAAAAACAGGTGAATAAACAAACAGAGTCAAACTCAAGTAATTGAGAAGTTTATGTTGATAATGACGAAACGCGTTTGACTCTGTCTGTTTATTCACCTGTCTTTACTATGGATTAAAAAAGCTTTGCTTTTAAACTGCCTTTTTTGCCTTTGCCCATTTTTTTATGCTGGCTCCATGTGCAAGAGTTTTCTTCACTGTGTTGCTGCAATTTCTGTCTGGGAGCTGTGGTGGGACTCCCTTTATCCTGGGCACCGGAATCTTGGATCTTTGTTCCCAGAGGAACCTCTGGTATACTGCACAGGGCATGCAGTGTGAAGACCGATGTAAGGTGAGAGGGGGCGGTGCGGTTTGAGACGGAGCGTGTACCACAACAGAAGACCACATTAACTATTGAACTTCTGTATAGTATTTGTTAAATCAAATGTTACATTCAAAATTTTAAATGTGGATATTCAATCTAGTTATAAACATTCAAAAACTAAAGTAACATTCGAAAAACCGGAAATAACATTCAATTACCAAATTTTAATGGATTTTCATTCTTATCAACATTCGAATGTCGAAAACGAATGTCCACAAGACTATTCGTTTTACCCCATGTACCCTGCAACTGTGAAAACCCTGCCCTCCCCAGCTCCACCAGGCCAAGCCCATTGTGTAATCAGCCCCACCCATGATATATCTTTGGCCACACCCATAACATATATTGACTCCACCTATGACATATCTTGACCCAATTCATGACTTATCTTGACTCTATCTATGACACATCTTGACCCCACCTTTTGCACATCTTGACCCCGTCTATGACATATCTTGAACTAGCTCATGTCATCACTGGTCCTGTCCTCCTTTATGTGGTCCTGCCCACAAAACCCTAGTAGGTCTCTTAAATGTGCACCACATATGCCTTTTTCTGGAGATGCCACTCACCCTCTTCTACTGATCCTACCAGTGTCAAGGTAGAGGGTGGATATTTGACAATGATTTCAGATTGCAGCGGAAAGTATGTGTGTCAATAGTGTTATAGGAAAGAGCCCTGAATCCTCCTTAAAGGAAGGAGCAATAGTTATCTGTCGAAATCTAAACTTGAAACTTTAGAGCAATTCTGTCAGTTGTCTTTTCTGATAAATGTTAACATACTATAAATTAAATAAAAGCCTGCCTTAGAGTAAGCTTACATTTACTGTTTAAATTATTATTATAGCATTATATTTTTATGGTTTTATTTTATTTGCCTGGCTTTTATTTGCACCTATTTTAGGACCAACCACACACTTGTGATTTCTACTTTATAGGGACAATCCTTGGGTTGGTACAGGGGTGGAACATACAGGGGGCGCACAGAGGGGTGCAAAATAAATGGGCTGGGAGGACCTTCTAAGATTTGTGAAGGGTTATTTTAAAAGGGGGACTGTTATTAAAAAAAAAAAACATGTAATTTTAGCGCTACTGGCCTTGCAAGTCTATGGGCTCGATTTATCAAGCCTCTACGGCTGCAAGTTCTCACAAGAACTTGCTCGCCGTGATTTATCAAGCAGCGGTCACCAGACGACTGCTTCCCTAAGATCTTCGCCACCTCTATTGCGGTGAAATTCAATCTCCTCGGTTGAGTCCGACCGAGGAGATTGACAGCTCCTGCCTGCGCGTGATTGGCTGTGCGCGGGCAGGGGGCGGGATTGCATTGCACTCGTGTGCAATGTTGATTACCTGCGGGTAATTTCACCCCACCATAGGCGAGCTGAGGCGTACAGGGGCACGTATATGTGCCCCTGTACGCCTCAGCTTTGATAAATCTAGCCCTTTGTGCTAAACACTCACAAAGGGGTTAAAAACATAGTTAGAGTCTCACAGGATACTCAGAGATTGGCTGGTCCCAAGCAGATATGGAAAATGAGCCAATCAGCACTGGAGGTTCCTTTTTAGAATCTGCAAATCTCTGTGGTTACTAAGCGGAATTTTAACTGTGTGATTAACAGCCTTGTAGGGGTTAAACACCTAGACTTGCAGGGTCTTTACAGCATGCAAATTTTGCACTATAATAGGGGATATTTATTACAATGTGAATTATCATGCAATTACGATCGCCAATATTAATGCCATTCTTCGCACCCTCCGTATTAACTTGATTAGTTTATATTTATCAAATTTTAATCCGTAAATGTTCGTGTCATATACGAAGCTAATATGATCGTATTTATGATAAATTTAATTCCCCAAATGTTCCAATTTATGAAGCATTCAATATGAGCAAGCGAATAACAAAGCGTACGTTAGTTACATGTGATATTAAAATGAATTAAGTACGTCATTACGGCGCCAATGTTATCATACGCCTATTACTTAATTTTTCTGATAATATTGTTTATTGCGACAAGATGGCAGCTAGTGAAGCTGGAAGAACCAAAAGTGGACGTACTGTCCAATTTACTTTAGAACAAAATGAAGTTCTAGTAGAGAGGGTACTAGAACGTTATGATGTTCTTCTAGGCCATAAGCAGAGGGTTACCAGTACCACACATAGCCGAAAGAAGTTTTTGTGCAAGAGATCAGTCGTGCTGTTTCAGCAGTATCACGTTTTCAAAAAAATGTGGATAGTTGCAAAAAGCGTTTCTCTGACATTAAAAGGATTACAAAGTTCAAATATGCCAAAGAAAAAAAAGCAGCTAGGGCGACATGCGATGGCCCAGCAATGGAATCCGATCTTCTCAACTATGAATGTTGTGTATTGTCTAGATTGGGGAACGAAATAGTAGAAGGTCTTGATGTTCCTTGTGATTCCGATGATTTTCCAGGTTTGTATCCAAATTACATGTTCAAACAGCGTATCTATAGACGCACAACAGTGATATGTGATATTGAATTCTTCCCCTTGAAATCATTATTTTTATTACTTTTTAATTTGTTACTTATCTGAAAGTAAGCTTAGGAGATATCACATTTATTGTTATTCATCTGTGCTTCGTTTGATGAGTATGGATTCAAATGTATACATCTATCATACAGTGCAAACCTTTTTATGTTCAAAAATGCCCTAAATACTATGATTACATTAAAGGGACACTGAACCCAATTTTTTTCTTTAATGATTCATATAGAGCATGCAATTATAATCAACTTTCTAATTTACCCTATTATCAATTTTTCTTCATTCTCTTGCTATCTTTATTTGAAAATGAAGGCATCTAAGCTAAGGAGCCAGAAAAAATCTTGCTTTTCAAATAAAGATAACAAGAGAATGCTGAAAATGTAATAATATTATTAAATTATAAAGTTGTTTAAATTTGAATGCTCTATCCAAAAAAATGGGTTCAGTGTCCCTTTCATTTAATTTCAAATAAGCAATAAAATATAATGAAATTGTAAATAAAAAATCAAAATAGAAATATAAATACATGAAATTATGTATTCTCTTTATGAATCATGAGCTTTTCAGTTTGATTATACTTTGCATTGCATTGGTTTAACATTTGTGTTCATGAATGGGATACTAGACCTTATTGTTTTCTTTATGGTATTGGATAGAGCACCTCATTTTTAGCTGAATTTCTATTTTTGTATATTACATAAATCTTCCTAAAGTTATCATTCTTTAGTTATTTTCAAAACATTGATGCAAATGTTTTAAAAAGCACATTTTATGTTTAAAAAATCTGTTGATAATGTTGATTGGATGGCTATATGCATGCACCGTTCTGAAAAATCTATCCATGTTAATTCCAACAATAAAATGTTGGATCTAAATCCTTAATTTTTTAAATTTACAAATAAAGATCAAAAGAGAATATATAAAAATTAAAAAATAGTAGTATATATCAATGTAGCTTAGCATTGCTTGCTCTATATTATTTGTGTATGCATAATTTTAGGTTCCATATCCCGCTTATGTTATAATCCAACGGTTCTATTTCTTCAATATTAATTTTGTAGTCAATTGGTCTATTAAATGTGTATCATGATGTGTAAATCATTATTTTATATGACATTTTTTAATTGAAATTCTAAAAAGATATATGTATTATTCATATTATTATCTTTTATATGTCTTAAAAGAACATACATAGAATAATATGAATCTTCATTATGTGCCTATATCCACTAACATTATAGCAATAGATTTAAGCCCCACATAAACGTTACTTAAAAATATAAATTAACTCACAAACATTTTAGAATTATTTTTTTTTAAACTTGTTATAGGATTAATTTTTTTTAGAATCCTATGTACATAAACATGGTTGCTCATTTGGTATACACAATTAAGGTGTTATTTTTAATTGTAATTAGAATATTAAATTCTATTTAATTTGTAAGCTATTTTTGAAGAAATGTATTTTGTAATCTGATGTTATTTTTTAAATATTAAAGGGACAGTCCACACCAGAATTTTCTATTGTTTAAAAAGATAGATAATCCCTTTATTACCCATTCCCTAGTTGTGCATAACCAACACAGTTATATTAATATACTTTTTACCTCTGTGATTACCTTGTATCTAAGCCTCTGCAAACTGCCCTCTTATTTCAGTTCTTTTGACAGACATCCATTTTAGCCAATCAGAGCTGGCTCACTTGAACTCCATGTGCGTGAGCACAGTGCTATCTATATGACACACATGAACTAACACCCTCTAGTGGTGAAAAGCTGTCAAAATGCCCTGAGAAGAGGCGGCCTTCAAGGGCTTAGAAATTAGCATATGAACCTCCTAGGTTAAAGCTTTCAACTAAGAATACCAAGAGAACAAAGCAAAATTGGAGATAAAAGTAAATTGGAAATTGTTTAAAATTATATTCTCTATCTGAATCATGAAAGTTTATTTTGGACTAGACTGTCCCTTTAATACATATATTTATTATTTTTAACTATTCTAGCACAACCTTCTAGCCAATCATCTCTTTAAACTACAGAATCAAGTGAGGAATTACCTTCTACAAGACAAATGAGGCCTAGAGAAAATGTGTTTCGAACAACCTTTTCGTCATCTTCTATAACAACACGTAGTTTAGGATCAGTGGATACGTTGCCTCACATGCCCTGCAGTACTCCCATTGACAATGCCAGAAATTCTAGAGGTATTTTTTATTTATTTAACAATGTTTTGTTCTATTTTTTTTTCTTGTTAAAATTATTTTTAAAAGGAAACCAAAAATAATAAAACATTTATTGCTGTTTTTTATCACAAGTCAGGAATATCTTCAATCAAATTATATCCGGAGGTCTAGAAGAAGGTAATTATATAGCTCCAAGAACATTTATTAGAGTCTATTCTAAATTTAAAAACAGATTAACAGTTATTATTTCTCTTTTATGGAATTGCATGTTATTATCTAGAATTTAATGTGAAAAATATATGTCCCATGGTAAATAAATCTTCAGATCAAACAATTTAATTTTAGGAATAGATTTTCCGGAACTGGCACAGACCATTCACCCATATTATTGCTGTAATAATATTATCGGTAAAGATAATATTTAAAATCTTACATTTTTAATTTTGATGTCAAAATGAAATTAAATTTTTTATTCCTAATGAAATTGAGTAGTTATTTTATTTATAAAAAACTTTATTGAAAATAAAATGTACAATGAAGGATCGAATAAGCGGTCTGTATTGGCTATCTTTCCGTAACAATCTCCATATTCGTATGTTATGGTCTTTACAAATTTTGCAATATTTCTGAATGTTTTATTTAAAAACTTAATATGTAAAACTTACAGTTCATAGCTGATTGTTCATTTCTAAATTCATTTCTTACATTTATCTGTAGCTAACGAGGAAGATAACACACAGGATCATCTTAGTAGTGGGGAAATAATACTAAGGACTGTAGACCCTTTAGAGGAAGATTCACAAATGACTATGATTGAAGAGTCCTTGTCAGGGACAAATACATCAGCTCAATCAAGGTCCCATCAACCACCAGAGTCTACAATAATTTCTACACTAATACCTGACTTAGGAAATGCTGCTAATGTAGATAATAATAAAATTGAAGGTGCCCCTGAGACAGCCGCATTACAAGAGATGGTGGGAATAGTACGTAATTTTAGGGATGACCAACACAATGTTATTGAGATGTTTGGCAATTATTTAAAGGATAGGATAAGAATAGAGGAGCAAACAATAGAAATAGAAAGGGAAAGAAATTAGATATTTAGAGCTGGTTTTGATAATTTAAATAAATGTGTAGAATCAATAACACAAGCATTCTCAGCCTCATCCTCACGGAACCCACAATTTCAAGAAGAACCATAAGGGAAAATCGCTAATTTAATTTGTTAATAAGGATGTTTAACTATAGTTTAATCCATTCTCGTTTAAATTGTTGTAAAAGTTTCTCAAGTTATGTATCTAAATAAAAAATATATATAAAAAATAATTTATATATATATATATATATATATATATATAGATACGTAAATATATATTTTTATTTCTATATATATTGATTTATCTATATATATATTTTTGTTTATATATTAATATATATCTTTATATATATATAAATATATTGTTTCAATATAATTATATATAATCAACTATTAATATATATATGTGTGTATATATATATATATATACATCTATATATATATATATATATCTTTCTCTCTCTCTCTCTCTCTCTCTCTCTCTCTCTCTATATATATATATATATATATATATATATATATATATATATATATATATATATATATATATATATATATATATATATATATATATATATATAGAGAGAGAGAGAGAGAGAGAGAGAGAGAGAGAGAGAGAGAGAGATATTTATATACATACAAATAGATTGCAAGATCTGTATATGTTGTATCACTTCTTGGTTAGAGTTTGAACACTGCTGATTTGCATTCTCAATTCCTTGGATATCTTTGTATATCCCTTTCATGTTTTATACAATTCAACTACCTTTTTACCACAGATCCTTTGACAATTCTTTTTCTTTCCCCATGGCTCAGAATCCAGAAATGTCCGTACAGCACTGGATGAAAGATGCAAGGGTCTGTCAGGAGTCCACAAACTCATTGACCTTTTATACACACACACTAATTACAAGCAAACAGATCACAGGTGAGGATTGTTACCTTTAATAGCAATTCAAACCCCTTTGTGTCAACTTGTGTGCATGTTATCAGGCCAAAATCACCAGGGTATGTAAACTTTTGATCAGGGTCATTTGAGTAGTTTCTGTTGTCATTATGATTTAAAAGGAGTAAACACAGTTGATTGATAATAAATGGCTTCAGCCAAACACTAACCATGAGTGAAAGAAAAGTTTATGTGTTATCATTCATATTCTCTGAAAAATGGCCAAGAAATCATAAATTCTGCCAGGGTATGTAAACTTATGAGCACAACTAAATATATATATATATATATAAAGAGCAAGAGAGAGAAAGAGAGAGCGCAATAATATATATATATATATATATATATATATATATATACACACAGGGAAAAACACACTCACAGGAACAAACAACCGACTCAATACCATTGAGCTTGTTCTATGGCGATTTACCACCTGGGTGAAGCTTCTTTTAGCCCAGTAATGCTTTTCACAAAGTAGAACTTTCCTGTAGCAAAGCAGTCTGATCCCGCCTATTCAGTTAGTTCAGCACTGAAATACCAGGCAATTCCTGAACTGATTCCTGATTTCTGAACAAGGAACACAGCAACCCCCGATGATCGTTTCGGCCTTCATTGAGCCTCATCAGTGAGGTGTAGCCATATTCCTCTAAGCACACTGAGCAAGGAGTCCACATCTGGTTTCCTCTGGTTTCCCCTTTTTTCCATAGGGAGACTATAGAAAATTATATTTAAAAAGTATATATTTATATATAATGATATATATATATATTAATATATATATTAATATATATATATTTCTATATATTTGATAATGCTATAAATTATATATATATATATATATATATATATATATATATATATATATATATATATATATATATATATATATATATATATATATATATATATGTATGTTTTGAAATAATAATAACAATTTTGTTCTAGAAATATATATATATATATATATTGATATCTATGTATTAAAATCCTTGGTTACATACAAGTTTTAGCAGTTCTAAAAAAAACTGTATATAATGAATGCTATAAAAAAAAAATTCCAACAAAATATTGATTTGTTCTTTAATAATTCTTTTTAACCACAAATATTTGTGCCAAAAATTTGAACTTATTTACCATCAATAAGTCAGACTTAAAAAAATAAAAAATAAATATTGGCATATACCATTTACATTGAATATTAATAGGACATTTAATAGGACATTCACAAATTCATATAAAGTAAAACATTTTTTTTAATTCAATATTTTTAAAGTATTTTTTTATCAATATCCTTGTTCATCTTCAATCTTTTTTTCTTAAATTTTTGAAGTTTTTTCACAAAATTATTTTTTGGAGGTATATCTTGCTCTTTTTCAAGCATGGCTGTAATATAAGGAAAAGAAAAATGGTAAAAAAAAGAATCTCTATGAAAAGAAAATAATGTTAATTACAAGTTATACATATATACTTTTTGATGGATTTCTATTTGTAAATATATTTCTTGACAAAGTAATTTTTTTTTAGATTTTAATTCTTCATTTTTTAATTACATTTACAAATTTTATAAATGTATTTGAATGACACTCATATTCAGTTGATCCTCTTCCATCAATGACATTTTCAATCAGTATCAGTATCAACAGGCAATGTTACTTCACTTTCATATTGCTTGTCCATATGAGTTGTTAATGGATCTTCAATTTCTGTGTTCAGATCAGTATTTTCCATTAAACTTATAGGAAGTGGAGGAGATTGTGCATTACTAATAGGGGTAAAAGCTATTATTGGTCTCAGATATAGTGGAGCACTCTTATTTTTTCCCTTTCTTCTTTTGGTACCGGTAAGAAAATTTTAATTAGAGAATAACATAAAATACAAATTTGTTTAAATTTAACAAAGATTATTAATAATAATAATAATAATTATATATATATATATATATATATATATATATATATATATATATATATATATATATATATATATATATATACACAGTATATATATATATATATATAAATAAAAATATGTATATAACAATTATTCATTGATGTTATTTCATCTATTTCTCTATTATTCAATAGGTCATTCAATTCCTATCTATCTTTCTCAATTTCACTCTCTCTCTATAGCACTCTCACTCTCTATATATAGATCAATCTCTCTATATCTCTCTCTTTCTCTATTTCTCTCTCTCAATTTCTCTTTCTCTCAATTTTTTATTTCTCTATTTATCAGTCTTTATATCATTATTTTTCTTGATAAATATCTCTGTATCTCTCTCTCTCTATTTTTCAATCTCTCTCTACCTTTACTAGTCTCTCTCTATCTCTATCTATCTTTGTATTTATCTCTCTCCCTCTCTCTTTCTCTCTCTCTCTCTCTCTCTCTCTCTCAGTCTCTCTATCTCTTATTATTTCTATGTCTCTCTCTATTTAACTCTATGTCTCTCTCTATTTCTCTCCCTCTCCCCCTCTTCCTATCCTTAAATCTTTGTAGAGAGAGATAGAGAGAAAGAGATATTTCTCTCTCTCTCTCTCTCTATTTTTTTTCTCTCTCTCACTCTTTTTATAAATACCATTTGCACAAAGTATTTTTCTATCTTTTTATTTCTCTCACTCTCTCTCTTTTTATTAATTTAACTTTCTTTCTCTGTCTTTATCTCTTTCTATATCTTTATCTCTTTTTTATCTCTTTCTCTCTTTATAACTCTCTATCTGTATTTATCTCTATCTATACCTCTTTCTCTCTGTTTTTTGTGTGTCTCTATCTCTCTGTCTATAGTTCTCTCTATCTATTTCAGTTTATCTCTATCAATTGCTATTTCAATGTCTCTATAGCTCTTTCTATTTCTCTTTATTTCTTTATCTTTCACTCTCTCCCTATCCCTCTCTCTTTAGCTCTCTCTATTTTTCTCTCTTCTTTCTCTCTCTCTTTTTCTGTCTTTCTCTTTCTCTATCTCTTTTTATTTCTCTGTATTTAAAATTATTTCTATATTATTTCTCTGTCTATATCAATCTCTTTCTATCTCTCTCTCTTTCTATCTTTATCTCTCTGTATTGCTCTATTTATTGTGATCTATCTCGATATGTTTCTTTGTCTTTTTCTCTTACTTTGTTTCTCAGTTTCTTGTATTTCAATCTCTATTCTAGAGAGAACATTTTAATTTGAGCACCCTCGATAGGACTATATTTTTAATTAATGACTTTAGATAAACAACAAGCGATGCCATGTAGTAATAAATAAAAATTTGTAATGGTACCTTAACATTAATTTTAATATTTTAAAAGAAATATATCAATACAAGGAAGAAAGATTGACTATATCATTCAATTTTAAATTTTAATTAAACTGCAACATATATTAAAATAATGCAATACTAAAATAGTAAATCATTGTCCCTTTAATTGTAAAAAAAATTAGAAAGAAAAATGAATGAAATGTTTACTTTAGCATTTTTTAAATTATACTGGAAATCGTTATCTAGATGGATACGGATACAAGATTTAAATGTTTTTTTAAAAATTTTTTATTAACTGCATCATAACAAACGCATTAGATTATTGTAATAAACAGCTTTAAAGGTTACTTTTGAACACTACAAAAAAATAAATCAAGATTATAAATAAATGTATGTAATCAACACTTACAAACTCTAATGAGACATTGAATGCTACGATGGTACTCTTTTTCATGTCTACGTAAATCCGAATATCTTTGAAGGCACTGTCTTCTTGTTCTTTTAATTCCAGGTACCCGATACATCCTTCGGTTTATCTCATAAACAAAGTAATCGCGTTGATCTTGTTTCACAGAGTGAACACCTCCTATTCTTCTCGGAAAATATTTCTCCATCCCATAAACTATAATAATTAGCTCTCCAGCAGTGAATGGAGAAGGTCGAGACATCTTGCTAATGATTTTCAATAAATGGGTTGGACCAAATTAAGTAATATGTCAATCATTTTAGTACATTCTGAAACACGTTTTTTTATATAATTTGATGTTAAAAATTATATTATTTTATGAGATATGTTTTAAGATAAAATATCATTTTTTGTCATATTCTATTTACATAATTTGCGTCATGATTATATTACTCTGTAATTCAATACATGTGTATTAAATGCACTTTAATTTCTAAATCTTGCATCGGATAGTAGGTAAAGTTTCATTATCTGTTTAAATAAGTTTTGTAGTTATTGAGCTTGCATTGTAAAACTATAGATTGATGTTTACATAGTTATTGAAGATTTGCAATACTATTTTAATCTGGTGTCTTCTTGTTTGAATACATTTTATTATATATTATGATAGTTTTCAAATTTTTAAAAAAATCTATAATAGTTTTAATTACAGTAAAATCGATCATAGGTTAAAATGTTATTTGACTGATGGTACAAATATAAACAAATATATATATATAGTCATATGTATATCACTTTAATAATAGAGATGAGTGAATGTCATGAATAGAGTGCTGGGTAAGGAATCATATAAATAATTAGAGATAGAGCAATGAAGTGAGATAGATATACATGGATACATTGATGCATGTAGATTACAATAAAAAGGGACATGCAAAGAGATAGAATTATTGATAACCATATATTGAAAAAGTGATGCATTGAGAGATATTAATCAATGAACTGAGGAATGTAGATTGGGATATGTAGATAGAGAGAACAAGATTTAGAGGCTATTAGAAAGAAAATTAGATATAGAGATACAGGTGGAGTAATAGTGTCAGAGAGCACAAAGGATATATATATATGTTGATAGAAAAACGCAATTTCGAAAACATCAATAGAGCTCGAGATATACACAAGAGAAGGGAGAGTAAAGTTGAGTGACAGAGATAGAGCGAGTCATAAAAATGATCTGTGATATTAAAAAAAAGATGTGATAAACATAGATAAAAATATAGAGTCATACTTATATTGATCCGTTAGTACCTGAGCAAATAGTTGCAATGATAGAGAGGCAGTGTCATATATTGATAGAGTTATTGAGAAAAAAAAAAGTTTATATATACGCTAATGTATATATTTATTTACTTGAGATTCCAGTTAGCTTTATAGAGAGAAACATACTGTCAAACAAATTAAAATTAAATAAAAAATGTGCCTGGTAAAATAGGAGAGTGGATGAAATCGATGTATGCATTGATTTTGTCAAAATAATAAGATAGACAGAGAAGCAAAGTAATTAATGTCCCCAAAAATAAATATTTGTAGTTAAAGAGTCGAAAATCGAGAGTGACAGAATAACTGAAGAGAGAGAAAATTAATAATAAGAAATATATAATGAGAGATTGATAATGGTAGAGTAATAGATAAAGAGATATTAAAAAAGAGTGATATAAAGGTAAATATATATAGTTGGGGTGAGGATTGAAATAGAGAGAGAATGGCACATCGTGAGAAAGAGAGAGATATGAAGGTCTAGAGTGCAGAAATATAATGATGAAAGGTGTGGTAGATAAAGTCTGAGAGATAGTTAGTGAGGGATGCATTGACAGATTAACATAGATTATTATGTGTGATATAATGAAAAATAGAGTTGTGGAAGAAATACTAGAAAGAGATAGGTATAGAGAGACATAAATTGTGTTTTGTGGATAAAGGCATAGATAAATATTGAATGATTGATTTAGACATAGATAGACAGGGATATTGGGGATGGTTTAATACAGACATATAATAAGTTAGAGAGAAGCATAGAGTGAATGGCATTCTAAGATAGTTAATTAATGTATGAGAGTTTGAGGGAGAAAGATATATGGTGATGGATATAGAGATATTGAACAATTTAATAGAGTATTGATATTAATGTTAAATAAAGGATATACAGATATTTAAAAAGGGTGAGATAGTCTGAGAGAGAGTTGTTTAATATTTTTTAGATAGTTAGAAATTAGAAAAGCACTCATGCTGATTTCAACAAATAAAAAAATAAAAGAAATAAAAAGTCAATCATATTAAATTTTATTTTTCGTTCTTAAAATGTTCCCCATTTTTTTTTTAATGCACAACAAATAGAACAAAAAACAATATAGGAAAATAAATGTTTTAACTTAAAACAGAATCTTATAATCTGCACATATTTATTTTCACAGTACATATCACTCTAATAATCCAAATTTTGAAAAAAAATTCTTAGAATTATTTTCATTTTTGAACGTTAGATTTTCATGGTTGAACTTCTGAATTTTTTTAAGTTAACCTGTGTATTTAAGAAGACATTGTTTATAATTATGGTTCAAAACAAATTAATACATCAATACATAAATAGATATGATATTTTATTCACCTATAAAATGACTTTCTATCAATTGGTTACGTGCATGTGTACCCCCTGCGACTACATCTTAAGCAACAAATTCCACACCATCTTCCTCATGTATTATTATTTCCAGATGTCGTAAAGGTAAACAGCCACTTTCTCAGTAACGTATTGAAGAGTGCCTCCGGATTCATCTAAACAACGAAAACAGCTTTTGAGCATTCCAAAGGTCCTTTCAATCACACTCCGAGTGGTTTTGTGGGCCTCATTGTACCGCATTTCTGATATTTTTTGTGGAATATTTACAGGAGTAAGTAGACAGTTCCGACAGGAATATCCTGTATCTCCTTTTGAAAAAAAAAAAGTTACACAAATTGGAAAGTATTACCATATAATTAATATATTTAAAAACCATTTAGATTTTTTTAATTGTATATATATATATATATATATATATATATATATATATATATATATATATATACACACACACACACAAGCAGGTATGGCAATCACAATCCCGTGACCGGGGTGCTGCAGCAAACAGAACACATAAATACACTGCTAAGGATTAAAAAATATCATGATTTTGATAATACCGGACAGTAACAGCTTTTTTTATTTATATATATAAATATTTATAGAATGTGGCAAAGAAGCACTCTCTGAACAGTTCCAACTGTGACAAAAAGTTTTAATTCAAACTAGTGACGTTTCGGGACAGTAACAGTCCCTTCCTCTGACAAATTAACAATGTGAAAATGCAGGCCTTAAATAGGCACCAAACAGCCCTCCCCACGTGATTGACCAATCATGGCCAAAGTTACATGACACACCTTACAAAGTGACCAATAGCTATCTATAATACAAAACTAGTGTATAAAGTGATTCAAGTGGATAGTAGAAAAGTAATTTAAACATGAAACTCCGTGTTGCCAATAAAGAGGGGGGGGGCAATCTCAATCCAACCACACATAAAGGTCAGCTAAATATCATTAAAACTGTAAACAAAACAGTAACTCGACAGTGAAAGAAGGGGATCGTAATTCAACCAATCATTGTCGCCCTGGCCCATGGAGATTGTAATCCCACCAACCAGCAGTGTTCTAGCTTTTGGAGATCATAGTAGCACCAATCAGCGACACTATGGCACCCAGTGCCAGATACGTCATAGCTACATGCGTTCAAGCTACGCCCACCTGTCACTAGGGACGCATATTGCCTCTAAAAGCTAAACATATCCCATTTAACTTACTCTCAAATATAGCGCTCCCCAGATCGCTGCATGTCTGTAATAAACAAACAAAATAGTGAGACCGCTCTTAAATCACCAGTGTTAAATCTAAATATGTAGCAGAAACTGATCTGAATTTGTGTTGAAACTACCATCTCAAGCATCTCAGGTAGCACAGATACCGGACAATCAGTGTCTTACAGAATCAGCGTTGTAACTCTATACACGCAGATTAAAACCACTATGTGAGCCCTGTGAGTGCCGCACTCAGTTCTGTCAAAGGTAAATACAATGCCATAAACTATCCTATCAGTAGTGTGTCCGCCCCCATATGGGCGTATCAAAACATTGCCGAGTATTAACCGTGTCTATGTGTCACACTATGACTGATGAGCGCACCTACCGTTACCACTCACCTGTTTGTGGCTGGCACTGACTATGTTCTCATCAAATGCAGACATTAACATACAAAGAGAGAGTAGCATTATCAGACCGGCACTAAAAAAATATAAATATATGTGCTTCATCTCATGTCGACACCTAAGTGTGATTTTGATCCATCTCTATGCATGAGCTAACTGAATACAGGCTCACCTCCAGTGCATCAGTCACCAACCTAAAATAAAATATACAAACAAAAAATAAAGCCAAATAATAAAACAAACAGAGGGAAATAAGACAACTCTGACACAATAAAAGACAGCCATTATCGACCCATAATGGATGATATCCATAAGTCAGCTGTATATCACTGTCATCCCATAGTGTCATCATTGCAAACTTTAAAACAAAATGTCTCTATCTGTCAATCAAAATAGCGCTGAATGTCCGTTTGGAGTGAGACAGACCACCCAAATGAAGAACAACACGGGGTGTCAAAAAAAGTGAAACATAAAATTAAATTAAAATAAGACAAGATAAAATCAATAAGTACATATAATGGACAGGGAAGTTACAACATAATGATAAAAGGGCCACATATGGATCTTCCATAGGGGCAATATAGGACAGAGGATCAAACATTATCATCAGTAATATTGTGCTCATAGTTCAATCTAATGTACTCGAAATATAGAAATAAATAAAAATGAAGAAAAAATAAATAAAATAAAAATAAAAATAAAAATGAAGAAAGATATAAAAAAATAAAATAAAAAGAAAAAAATAGAAAAGAGAAAAAGGGGAAAGAAGAAGAAGGATGAAAAACTGAACCAGACAAAGAGAGAGAAAGAAAGAGAAAAAGAAAAGAACAAACATTAAATGAACAAGATGTAAAACAAATAAAAAAGTAAAATGAATAGAAAGAGATAGAGGAATAGAGAAATAGAGAAATAGATGGGGAGGAGAGAGAAGAATAAAGACTTATGGATCATGAACTCTCAGTGATGTGAACCTCAAAGTTCATATAACCTGGACCTCAAAGTTCATAGATAACATTACCATCCTGTGTGGGCATTGAGACCCCTGGGGCTGAGGGTACCCAGTTCATAGATCCATCTTGATTCTTTGCGTAGTAGCATGTTACCTCTGTCTCCTCCCCTCCGTGGAATCGGTACGTGGTCGATCAGTCGAAATCTCAGGTCATTGACGGTGTGGCCTGCCTCCAAGAAATGTCTTGCCACCGGCTGGTCTGCCTTTTTATTTCTTATGGCCAAGCGAATGCTGGACCTATGGTTGGCCATCCTCGTCCTAGCATCATCAGTTGTTTTGCCAATGTAAAATTTTCCGCAGGGGCAATTCAGAAGATATATTACGAATTGAGTGGTGCAAGTTAGATAGTACTTGATCTCGTATGTCTTGTTGCTTTCCGGATGACGAAAGTGAGAGCCAGTAATCATCCCACTGCAAGTCACGCAGCTAATACAGCGATAGCACCCTTTCTTGTTTGTCTTCAGCCATGTCCGTACACCCCCTTCAGGGTTGACATCTGTTTTAACAAGATGATCTCTCAAGTTCCTTCCTCGTCTGAACCCTATCCTCAGTGCCTTCCAATTCTTGAAAGGCAGCGTGTGATCTGCTTCAATCAGTTTCCATTCTTCTTTAATGGTATGGGTTAATGGTATGATCTCCGGTGAGTATGTGGTCACGAAAGTGAGTTGATCATCTTGTTTAGATGGAGTCTCCTCTCCTGGTTCCACAGCTGATATCACACATGATTTCATATCCAGCAGATCCTTTTGCCTATATCCTCTTTCAATGAATCGCTGTGCTACCTGAGATGCTTGAGATGGTAGTTTCAACACAAATTCAGATCAGTTTCGGCTACATATTTAGATTTAACACTGGTGATTTAAGGGCGGTCTCACTATTTTGTTTGTTTATTACAGACATGCAGCGATCTGGGGAGCGCTATATTTGAGAGTAAGGTAAATGGGATATGTTTAGCTTTTAGAGGCAATATGCATCCCTAGTGACAGGTGGGCGTAGCTTGAACGCATGTAGCTATGACGTATCTGGCACTGGGTGCCATAGTGTCGCTGATTGGTGCTACTATGATCTCCAAAAGCTAGAACACTGCTAGTTGGTGGGATTACGATCTCCATGGGCCAGGGCGACAATGATTGGTTGAATTACGATCCCCTTCTTTCACTGTCGATTTACTGTTTTGTTTACAGTTTTAATGATATTTAGCTGACTTTTATGTGTGGTTGGATTGAGATTGCCCCCCCCCCCTCTTTATTGGCAACACAGAGTTTCATGTTTAAATTACTTTTCTACTATCCACTTGAATCACTTTATACACTAGTTTTGTATTATAGATAGCTATTGGTCACTTTGTAAGGTGTGTCATGTAACTTTGGCCATGATTGGTCAATCACGTGGGGAGGGCTGTTTGGTGCCTATTTAAGGCCTGCATTTTCACATTGTTAATTTGTCAGAGGAAGGGACTGTTACTGTCCCGAAACGTCACTAGTTTGAATTAAAACTTTTTGTCACAGTTGGAACTGTTCAGTGAGTGCTTCTTTGCCACATTCTATTATTAACCTTATAGCACCCTGACAAGCTGCAAAAGTTGGTGAGAGTGCACTTACACCACTGCTTAGTATAAATATTTATATATATAAAAAAACAGGATTATTGGTTTGAACAATAATTATTTTTTATTGTACTAGCTGTACATTTAGAAGTTGACAATCTTTAGTAATTACTCATTCTTGATTGTCAACTTATAAATGTTAGTCCAATAAACAAGTAAATTTGCTCTATGCCTGTTATTTAGAAATAGAGAGAAAGAGAGATGGAGAGAGATAAATACAAGGAGAGAGAGATCGACAGAGAGAGAGAGAGAGATAGATCAAAAGAGAGATGAAAGAAATAGAGAAAGAGAGATAAATAAAAAATATATGAATATTTTGAGAGAGAGATTGAAACAGAGACTTAGGGCTCCATGTACTAAGCAGTCAGCGAGCTACCCGCAACAAATCTCGCGTCAAAACTCGCAAACTGATATGTACAAAGTCGTCAACTATGTTCAAACTCGCATCTTTAAAATTGCGAGCGTACTTATCCGCCAAACCTCGCTACGTCTCCATTTTTCACTGTAATTAGACACATTTGACCACCAACTCGCCAAAAACGAATGTACTAAAAAATCTATTTGTCCGCTCGCTACAATTTCCGCTCCCACCTCGTTATTTTTGCCTCGCCACCTTTTAGGTGGCGGGCAAGGTACAAAACAATAGGAAAGTCAATCTAGACGCCAGTCTAGACATATATAAAAGGCAGTAATATCAGCATTGTACAGCATAACTGGCGTCTAATTTGTCTCTCATTTCCATGAACATAAATTGCGCCAAATTTGTCGACTGTAATTAAAGAGTAATCTATATTTTAAATTTGTATTGTATAGTTGTCAATCTTTATAATTATTTTTATATTAATATTTATATATTATCAGATCCAGATGAAGCCATATCCAAATTGTAAATAAATATTACAAAAATATTTGTTATCACTCTGTTATCTGTTATCGCTCTGTTAACACTCTTCAAAAATTTTTGAACAATAATAAAGTTGTTTAGATAAGTTGAACTTTTATAGGAGCAAAATTCTATTCCCGCGACTACTATGATGTTCGTGACACCTTGCATGTCACGTGTTAATAATTGGCCAGACAATTCAACTGAAAGTTAAGTACATCAGCTTAGTCGAGGCAAGCGAGGCGTCAAATTTATCAATAATCCGCCACTGCTCGCGGCGGGCTAGACTTGTCTATTTATTGGGGGATTATTAGTACATAGTGACAGCGGACACCATTTCGCCCGCGGCGAGTAACGGCGAGTTTATCCGCATCTAAAATGACGGATGAATTGACGGCTTAGTACATGGAGCCCAGAGAGAGAGAGAGAGAGAGAGAGAGAGAGAGAGACACAGAGATAGAGTTAGAGAGTGATGGAAAAAGATATATTTAGAGAGACCTTTTAATATATAGAGAGAGCCAGTTAATCAATATATATATGTAGAATGAGCATGAGTAAAAAAAAGTATACTCAGAAAAAAATATTAAAAAAGAGAGAGATCTGAAGGAGAAAAACAGTGATAAAGAGAGAAAGAAAGAGAGAGAGATTCATATATATTACATTTTCATTATCTATTGATTTTCATAATCATACCTAGTAGCCGTCCTTCTGGCATTTGTCCTTCCTCAAATTTATTATACAGGGCAGACTGTTTGAGAATATATGAATCATGACATGATGATCCTGGAAATCCAGAACGGACACTCATAATTTTCAAACCAGCATCATAAACCATCTGGATGTTAAAAGAATGTAAAAACTTCCTGTTGCAATACATTTCTTCTTTTAGATGTGGTGGCCATACTCTGACATGAGTACAATCAATTGTACCTAACACATTTGGGATTCCAGCAAGTCTAAAAAAATTAAACTTTACAGAATGCCATTCTTCAGCGGTATTTGGTAAAAAGACATACCGTTTGAAAACAGACAAAAGAGCATCAATCACTGTAGTTAGGTGGAGTGAAAAAGAAGGTTTGCTAATGCCAACAACTATACTAGTAACAGATTGAAAGGAACCAGTTTCTAGAAAATTTAAAACAGCCAACAACTTCAACATTCCGGGCAGAGCATGTGTCCGAGAAGTAATGGGTTCCAGTTGATCAGATATTTGATTGTATAGCCTTTCTATTGATTCTCTACTCAATCTGAAACACCTGATGATGTCAATGTCAGAAAGTGCATCAAGTCCTGATCTGGGATGAAAAAACCTTGGAATCTTTCTGCGCCTTCTTTGAAGCCTATCAATCTGGTGAACAGCTTGATCATCTATTCTTCGTTCCATTCTACGCATAAAAATAGTATGAAACATTGAAATAAAAATTTCCATAACTGTGATTAATATATGCGTTGTAAATGGTGCTTGAAGATATATTTCGCGACCACAGGATATGCGTATAGAAAAGCGCATACGTTACGAGTCGTAAGATTCCCAGATAGAACGGTTGACAGGATGATAAATTGAATAATAAGAGTATATTAGATCGATTACAGTGTAAAAATAATAGTATGGACATTCGTACGTATATCAGCGTTCGCGCTGCAGACATATTCCCGGACTTAGAAATATATCCATTTTTTTACTCCGATTATGGTTTGATAAATTTGAAGAATAATTTGGGCATCAATTTAGATGCAGATAATATTGAGAATACAGTGTTGAATGCTTGATAAATTTCCCCCAATGTCCCTTAAAATGCACACTAACTCTAAAATGTAATTATCCATAAAATATTTAGACCCAGATAACAACTAGAGTACAAGTCCATGGTAAAAAAAAAATACAAGAAAATGTTACACGCAACCGACATCTTTTTAGCGCATCCTATGCTATAAATGTATAACGTAGCACTTAAAACTTTAGACCTGAAGTAAAGTGTTAGGGCTAGAATTAAAGTATAATAAAACAAAGTAAAAACATACTAATGTATTACATTCATATATTTATGAACATTAATAAGTATGTTTACTATAAAAATAAATGGATAAAAAGTTTGTTAAAGGGATATGGTATATGATGAGGTTTTTGACAGTGAAGTAAATACAGCAAGAGAAGTGCTCTCTCAGGAACGAACAGCAGCTAAGTGGCTTATTCTGTGGTGATTTACCACTTGGGAGCAGCCTCTTTTAGCTCAATTATGCTTTTCACAGAGAATGACTTTCCTGAAGTATATCATTCTGATCCCACTTAACAAGGTCAGCCCAGCCCTAAAATACCAGGCAATCCTTCTCTGAACAAGGAAAAGGCAACCCCAGAGGATTGTTTATTTATTCTTTTATTTAACCCCTTTCAGGGTATAGGAAAAAAATAAAAAACTGGCTCATTGAGGGAGTAGGGGCAATGAGCGGGATCCCATGTGGGATCTGTTAACAGAAAAGGATTTTGGAGGGGGAGACAGCTACACTACAGAAAAAATTGGACTTTTATTTAAAAAAAATTACATGCCAATTTTGCAACAAACTGGGTACTGGCAGACAGCTGCCAGTGGATATCAAAATTGGAACAACTGGCGCTTGTGAGATACAGCTAGGATTTAAACTACCATAAGTGTGTATAAATAATAACTCCTAAAACCTATCTAGGTTGTGAAGTGAGGCTAAATTGCTGTGTTAGGAAAATCAAAATAAAAAATCATGAAGATTATGAACCTCTAGGAGTGATATCAAATAAATATAAGAAATGGTGAATAAAGTGGTGATGTGAATAAATAAAGGGGAATGGCTGTTATAAAGAACAAAATATTTGAGAACAAATGTAATATAATGAATTTAATGGATACAAAACATAAATTATAATGGTATAAGAACAAGATAATAGATGTGTAGAAACGATATAAATCTAATCTAGATATATAAATATATAAACAACATCCTATAAAACAACAATCATATAAAAAGCTAAATGTAGGGACGTCTCCCTCAATGAAATCCTCTAACAAGTGGTCTGACCAGCTTTGGTTTGCTGATAAATATCAATTCGATGTTGGTGGTGAAAACAGCGCTCCCAAAACAACAATGTTACAGTCAAAGGTGTGTAGCTCCTTAATATTGAGCGTCTGTCTGTATGTTCCGGGGTCGTTCGCAGCTTAATACACACCACACACCTCTGATTCTATTGGCGGTCAGATGGCACATCCCTCTTCTGATAGGCTGTAGTGATACACGCTTCGTAAGTCGTGTATGGGGGTTCACACAGTTGCGATGAAAGTTTCTAAATGCTCCTTGTAGTTTAGACAGATAAATTCATCCCAAATGCTTGAACTGGCTTTACCTTGAAAACTTGTAGCCGTTAAAGGATCCGTTCAAGTGGGGTGATAATTCCTGATAACTGAACATACTTATATTGCTGTTCAGATCCTGGTCCTCGGGGTGGCTTTACCTCCTTAAAACTTTTGCTTTCTCTGTCTTCCACTTTGGTAAGATAGGTGTCATATGCTTTGTCTGTTTGTCTCTTTTAGCTCAATTATGCTTTTCACAGAGAAGAACTTTCCTGAAGTATATCATTCTGATCCCACTTAACAAGGTCAGCCCAGCCCTAAAATACCAGGCAATCCTTCTCTGAACAAGGAACATGGCAACCCCAGAGGATTGTTTATTTATTCTTTTATTTAACCCCTTACAGGGTATAGGAAAAAACTAAAAAAAACTGCGTCATTGAGGGAGTAGGGGCAATCAGCTGGATCCCATGTGGGATCCGTTAACAGAAAAGGATTTTGGAGGGGGAGGCAGCTACACTACCGAAAAAAATGGACTTTTATGTAAAAAAAATTAAATGCCAATTTTGCAACAAACTGTATACTGGCAGACAGCTGCCAGTACCTAATATGGCAGCAAATAGGTAGAGGGGGGTTAGAGAGTTTTATTTGGGGGGGGATCAGGGAGGTTGGGGGGGAACCTACACTGCAGAAAATCTATTTTAAAAAAAAAATATTTAAAAAAAAAAGGTTTTTTTTTTCATACTGGCAGACTTTCTGCCAGTACTTAAGATGGTGGTGACAATTGTAAGGTGGGGGAGGCAATAGAGCTGTTTGAGGGGGGTCAGGGGGTGGGATGTGTCAGGTGGAAGGCTGATCTCTACACTAAAGCTAAAATCAACCCTACAAGCTACCTAATTAACCCCTTCACTGCTAGGCATAATACAAGTGTGGTACGCAGCGGCATTTAGCGGCTTTATAATTACAAAAAAGCAATGCCAAAGCCATATATGTCTGCTATTTCTGAACAAAGGGGATCCCAGAGAAGCATTTACAACCATTTGTGCCATAATTGCACAAGCTGTTTGTAAATAATTTTAGTGAGAAACCTAAAATTGTGAAAAAGTTAACAATTTGTTTTATTTGATCGCATTTAGCGGTAAAATGGTGGCATGAAATATACCAAAATGGGCCTAGATCAATACTTTGGGTTGTCTACTAAAAAAAATATATAGTTTTGATAGGTAAATATAAAAAAAGGTTCTATTTCTTTTTAAATGTAGTGATGGCAAAAATGCTAAAAATGCTCTGGTCTTTTGGGGAAGTTTTTGTCTCAAATGCCCGGTCCTTAAGGGGTTAATAAAATATCATATTTAAAATAAAAGAAATCAAGAAACACAAACAAAGACATAACTGCAACTCTGATACATTTTCTTTAGTGAAAACATTAATTTAAAAAAACTGAATTACTTTCCCAAGGGAAAACCCCCCAAAAAACTATCCCTAAACCAAAATCTCCCCTAAAAACTGAACATATATACTGTTCAAGGGACAAGAAGAAAAAATAAATAAGAATAAAAAGAAAGATAAAGACCTCTTAGGGGAAGACGGGTTTCTACCCTTGTCTAGCATGCAAGGCATCTAGACACTCAGAGAAAAAGAAGAAATTGAATTCACGCATAACTGGGAAAGAATACGAAATCAAACATTTAATATGCTGCACAGATAGAAACAATTTATCTAATCAATTGTAGTTGTGGTAAACAATACGTAGGGGAGTAGACGAGGCCTGTAAGGGAAAGGGTCAGAGAGCATATCTTGTCAATAGAAAATGCCACAGAGAATAGAAATAAAGATCTCCCTGTGCCAAAACATTTTTTAACTTGTAATAATTGTAATTTAATTTTTTAAAAATATGTAGCCATTGATAAATTAAATCCAATTTGGAGAGGTGGGGATATTGAAAATGAACTACTCAAATTGGAATACAAATGGATTTACGGGTTAGAAACAAAATATCCCAAAGGTTTAAATATTGAATTTCACTTAACCCCTTTTTTATATTAAAGGGACAGTAAACACCAGAATTGTTGTTGTTTAAAAAGGTTTATAATCCCTTTATTAGCCATTCCCCAATTTTGCATAATCAACACAGTTATAATAATATACTTTTTACCTCTGTATCTATGCCTCTGCAAACTGCCCCCTTATTTCAGTTCTTTTGACAGACATGCATTTTTAGCCAATCAGTGCTTGCTCTTAGGAGCTTCACGTGCCGGAGCTCAATGTTATCTATATGAAACACATGAATAAACGCCCTCTAGTGGTGAAAAACTGTCAAAATGCTTTCCGATTAGAGGCAGTCTTCAAGGTCTAAGAAATTAGCACATAATTTAGCTTTCAACTAAGAATACCACAGGAACAAAGCAAAATTGGTAATAAAAGTAGAATGGAAAGTTGTTTAAAATTACATGCCCTTTTTAGATCATAAAATATTTTTTTTTACTTTATTGTCCCTTTAAAGATCTACATCATTTAATAGAATCTCCACTTATCATTTTCTAGAAAATTCTGTTTTTTTAAAGGAAGTTTTTTAAAAATGTTTTATAAAAAAATGCAGTGTGGTTATATATAGTAATGTCGCGAATAAATCGCCGGCGAATAGTTCCCGGCGAACAAAGCATGTTCGCGTTCGCCGCGGCTGGCGAACATATGCGATGTTCTATTCGCCCCCTATTTGTCATCATTGAGTAATACTTTGACCCTGTACCTCACAGTCAGCAGACATATTCCAGCCAATCAGCAGCAGACACTCCCTCCCAGACCCTCCTACCTCCTGGACAGCCTCCATTTTAGATTAATTTGGAAGCTGCATTCTTAGTGAGAGGAGGGACAGTGTAGCTGCTGCTGATTTAATAGGGAAATTGATAGCTAGGCTAGTGTATTCAGTGTCCACTACAGTCCTGAAGGACTCATCTGATCTCTGCTGTAAGGACAGCACCCCAAAAAGCCCTTTTTAGGGCTAGAACATCAGTCTGCTTTTTTCTTTTTTTTCCTGTGTAATCTAATTGCAGTTGCCTGCCTGCCAGCGTGTGTGTCAGGCTCACAGCCTATACTGTGCCCACTTGCCCAGTGCCACCACTCATATCTGGTGTAACAGTAGTGTAGATTTAAAAAAAAACAAAAAAACTTTTTTGACTGTGTTAAATAATAGCAGTCAGTTTCCTTCACACGTGTGCGTTTCAGGGCCTGCCTGCCAGGGCACAGTGTCACCCCAGTGCAACTCATATCTGGTGTAACAGTAGTGTAGATATAAAAAAAAAACACTTTTTTGACTGTGTTAAATAATAGCAGTCATTTTCCTTCACACGTGTGCGTTTCAGGGCCTGCCTGCCAGGGCACAGTGTCACCCCAGTGCAACTCATATCTGGTGTAACAGTAGTGTAGATTTAAAAAAAAACAACACTTTTTTGACTGTGTTAAATAATAGCAGTCAGTTTCCTCACAAGTGTGCGTTTCAGGGCCTGCCTGCCAGGGCACAGTGTCACCCCAGTGCAACTCATATCTGGTGTAACAGTAGTGTAGATTTAAAAAAAACAAAAAACTTTTTTGACTGTGTTAAATAATAGCAGTCAGTTTCCTCACACGTGTGTGTTTCAGGACCTGCTTGCCAGGGCACAGTGTCACCCCAGTGCAACTCATATGTGGTGTAACAGTAGTGTAGATTTAAAAAAAAAAAACACTTTTTTGACTGTGTTAAATAATAGCAGTCATTTTCCTTCACACGTGTGCGTTTCAGTGCCTGCCTGCCAGGGCACAGTGTCACCCCAGTGCAACTCATATCTGGTGTATAGTGATGTCGCGAAACTAAAAATTTGGGTTCACTAACAGCAAACGCGAGCTTCCCCAAAAGTTCGCGAACCGGGCGAACCGCCATTGACTTCAATGGGCAGGCAAATTTTTAAACCCACAGGGACTCTTTCTGGCCACAATGGTGATGGAAAAGTTGTTTCAAGGAGACTAACACCTGGACTGTGGCATGCCGGAGGGGGATCCATGGCAAAACTCCAATGGAAAATTACATAGTTGATGCAGAGTCTGGTTTTAAGCCATAAAGGGCATAAATCACCTAACATTCCTAAATTGTTTGGAATAACGTGCTTTAAAACATCAGGTATGATGTTGTATCGATCAGGTAATGTAAGGGTTACACCCGCTTCACAGTGACAGACCAAACTCCCGCAGCGGGTACAACATCATCATCATCACACCGTACGGCCATGTGTGTAATGCTGCCTGACTGAGACATATCCCTGTTATCTATATCCTCTGGCAATAATGGTTAAATAATAGCAGTCATTTTCCTTCACACGTGTGCGTTTCAGTGCCTGCCTGCCAGGGCACAGTGTCACCCCAGTGCAACTCATATCTGGTGTATAGTGATGTCGCGAAACTAAAAATTTGGGTTCACTAACAGCAAACGCGAGCTTCCCCAAAAGTTCGCGAACCGGGCGAACCGCCATTGACTTCAATGGGCAGGCAAATTTTTAAACCCACAGGGACTCTTTCTGGCCACAATGGTGATGGAAAAGTTGTTTCAAGGGGACTAACACCTGGACTGTGGCATGCCGGAGGGGGATCCATGGCAAAACTCCAATGGAAAATTACATAGTTGATGCAGAGTCTGGTTTTAAGCCATAAAGGGCATAAATCACCTAACATTCCTAAATTGTTTGGAATAACGTGCTTTAAAACATCAGGTATGATGTTGTATCGATCAGGTAATGTAAGGGTTACGCCCGCTTCACAGTGACAGACCAAACTCCCGCAGCGGGTACAACATCATCATCATCACACTGTACGGCCATGTGTGTAATGCTGCCTGACTGAGACATATCCCTGTTATCTATATCCTCTGGCAATAATGGTTGCGCATCACTCATTTCTTCCAACTGATGTGTAAATAACTCCTCTGACAGATCAAGTGAAGTGGCTGTGGTGCTAGTGTTGGTGGTGGTGGCAGGCGGGCGACTGGTAACTTGAGAGGTGCCCGAAGCTAAGCTGGAGGAGGATGGTGCGTCAAGGTTCCGAGCGGAAGCTGTAGAAGATTGGGTGTCCTGTGTTAGCCAGTCAACTATGTCCTCAGAAATGTTCGAGTTTGGGGTACGTGGCTTCTGAACACTGGGCATTATTCTAGGGCCAAAGGGAATCCTTGATATATTTAATTTGATATTAGAACTATATATATATGAAATTAATTTTGCTACAGTTAAAAATATATATTAAGAAATATAACAAATATAGAAGTAAAAATATAAATATATAAAGACACAAAATTCAAAAATTCAACAAAATAGAAGATATGTACATATACATACATACATATATATATATATACATACATATACATACACATACACATATATATATACGTCCCAATTAATTCTTATATGGCTAACATAAATAACTCTAATCGTTTGTTTTGTGTTTAAAATTAATCTACAAATAAATACTTCTATTTAAGTGTTTTATCTTTAAATTCAGATTAGATACACTCAAAGCATTATATAGTACAGATATTATATATCCACTTTTCAAAAAAATCACTGAGGAACATGGCTACTGTAACATTTCAGCATATAACACACTGTTCCTTTAAGTAGGAAACTACCATAATGCCTTGGGCTATATAAACCCTCCTTCCTTTTACTTCATTGCTTGAGTATTTTGTTGCTAGCAAGTGAATCTTGCTTTCTTACTGAAGCCCTTTGTGATTATAGACTTTGTTCTTTTATAACTCATTTGTTTTTCTACAGCATTTGCTTCCTGATCCTCTCCCTGCTTCAAGCACCGGACTGGCGGACCTCTCTAGCAGTTTGTGTATTGCATTTACTTTGGATGACTGTTTCTCTGTAAACACTTACCTAAGCTGTGTCCTAATCCAGACACATGTTGCAAGGATCCAAAACCTGCTGCAAACTCCTATGTCTTCTTTAAGAGATGTGATAAGTGGGAGAAAGTTTAAACTGTACAATTTTCTTGGATCCCGCGCAAATTTCAGTCCCAAATACAAGATGTGCTCTTTTGCTTCCTTAAATGGGTTTGTTGGCGAATCCTTATGTTTAATCAGCCATAATATTTCCGATTTATCCTTATTTATTCCAAAACCCGTAAAAGTCTGAAATCTGTCCAAGACATCAACAATTAGTGATTAGTTATTTTCAAGATTCTGCGTAAAGATAAGGAGATCATCTGCATATATTGCCTGTTGAATTCTTAAGCACCCAATGTTAATTCCTTCTAAAAATTCCCGAAAGTATATAGCTAAATTAAAAAGAAGGGGTGAGATAGGACACCCCTGTCTTGCCCCTCGTTGTAGAATAAATTTATCTGACACAATAGAGTTAATAACTAAGGCGACTTGGGGCGCGGTATACAGTGACGATATACTATAAGCAAAATTACCTCTAATTTCAAAATTCCCTATAGTAGTGAACATGTGATCCCAGATCAATGAGTCAAAAGCCTTTTGTGTGTCTATGGATATGATGGCTGCATCTTTGGCCACAAATGATCCCTCTTTATTCGCCACTTCGCAATAATTTATCGCCAATTCCAATTTCCTAATATTTTTCACTAATGTCCTGCCTTTCATGAATCCAGTTTGGTCTGAATGGATGAGCGAACTAATAGCAACCTGAAATCTATTAGCTAGGATGTGTCTTAATATCTTATAGTCCACATTCAACAGGGAAATGGGCCTATAAGAGTCCATTAATTTTAAATCCTTCCCCTGTTTTGGGATCAAGACTATCCTAGATTCATTAAAATATTTAGAAGGCAATTACCCCCCCCCCCACAAGAAAAGAGTTATACACATCATTTAACATAGGGGTAATTTTGTCCCCGATAATCTTATATAACTCGCTTGGGATATCATCCGGGCCCGGCGCCTTAATAAGCTTTAAATTACTAATGGACTTTTTAATTTCCTCCTGGGTAATTGGAACATTCAACATTTTTAAATCTTCCTTCTTAACTTGGGGTATTTTAATACTCTCCCAAAATGACTTTTTTTTGGTACTCTACCGCTCTTTCCCCATACAGATTTTGGAAATATTGTTGAAATTCCTTAATGATATCGACAGGTTGGTTGAGCACTTTCTCTTTTACTCTAATAGTTGTTATGGCCTTACTTGCCTTCTGAAAATTGACCATTTTAGCTAAATACTTCCCTGTTTTGTTACCATAGGACATAAACTTGCTATTCCGTCTTATTTCAGATTGCATTTCTCTTGACATGCACCAAGTATCCCTCTGTCTTTTAGCGTCTAAATACTGTTTCCAGTTCTCATTACTGTTGTTTTGTATGTAATTTTGAAATTTATTAGTAATCTGATTTGTAAGTTGCAACCAATAACTATTATTTGCCTTCTTTGTTTTAACCAGGAAGGCTATTATTTCCCCCCGAATGACTGCCTTAAAAGCCTGCCACAGTTTCTATATTCTCAACTGAATCTTTATTCTTGTCATAATACTCTTCCCATTTACTAAGCAAAAAATTTCTAAACTTCAAATTAGTATATAAATAATTTAGGAAAAACAATTTGGCATTTAATTTTAATAAGTTACCAAATAACAAAGACAGCAATATTGGTGCATGATCAGACAGGGTGATTGGCATAATTGTTGTCTTTTGAACTAGGGAAAATAAATTTTTACTAATTAAAAACATATCAATGCGTGACAGGGACTTATATGCTTTAGATAAACATGTAAATTCCTTGCTATATGGAAAATTATTTCTCCAGATGTCCAATAGCTCCAAATTATAATAAAATTTTTTAAATGTTCTAGTGTCCCTGTCTCCTACATGCTCCCTTTTCCCACCCTGTTTTCTGTCCAGTAGGCTTGATGCTACCATATTCAAATCCCCCCAGCACAATATTATTATCTGACCCTATCATTTTGGCTTGCATTATTTTCCAGAAGCGGCTTTTCTTTTCGTTGGGGCCATATACATTATACAATATTATTGTTTTCTTCCCTAATTATATCTCTAGAATGATAAATCTACCCTGTGGGTCTATTTCTCTTTTAAGGATTTGATATTGTAAGTTTTACTGTGGGGACCGGGGGCATATACTACTTCGCCCACCCACCCCCATTTTAGTTTTTGGCTCTCTATTTTGTTTAGATGTGTTTCCTGCAACATACCTATGTCTTCTTTAAGAGTGTTCAAATGTTGTAGGACCACTTTTCTTTTTATTGGGGAGTTAAAACCACCCACATTCCAAGATCCTATTTCATACTTCCCAAACATTATTCTTCATTCCGTCTACAATCAACGAGAGGAGAACGGGGGGGGGGGGAGAAAGAGAAAAAAAAAAAGGAGAAAGGAAAAAAGAAACATTCTTAAACCATGCATCCATACATAACAAACCCATCCAACCTCAGAGCTACTATCTTCTGACATTTCTCAGAAGGTCTACATAATACGAAATATTAATTCATGTTCTTAGTCCCTCCTGTCATCTAGTTTCCTCTGCTAAGTACTTTTCTACTTCTTGAGGGCTATCAAACGTTTTGAAGCCATCCAGAGTTTTTATGCTTATTTTAGCTGGATATAATAACCTAACTGTTCTGCCTTCCTGTATGAGCCGAGAACATAATGGTGCACGCAGTTTCCTCCTGTTGGAGGTCTCATAGGAGAAGTCCTGGAATATAAGAAATTTCTAACCTTGATAAAGTACATCTTTCTGAAGCCTATACGCCTGTAATATTTTAATCTTATCTTGATAATTCAGATATTTAATAATATTTGGTCTTGGTCTGGCCTTCCCCTCTTCCTGATTTCTGGGGCCCCCAATCCTGTGGGCGCGCTCAACTAACAAACCCTGCTTAATTTCTGAAATTTGTAGTAGGGAAGGTAGCTGAACTGATGCAAAGTGTAGCAGCTCTTTCTCTAATAAATTTTATGATATTCCAATGGCTCGTTATTCCTCCTTGACCTATTTTCAAGGTCCTCAACTTTATCACTTAGGAATTTAACTTGCTTTAGTATACCTAATAGTTCTCTATCTTTTTCAATATCTCTATCCTCTAGATCTGAGATGCGCTGTTCTACTAGACCCAGCCTAGCCAAAATTTGTTTTGTTTCTTGTGAAATTGCCTCTATGGTGTACTGTATTGCCTCAAATTTAGGCAAGAATAATGCAGTAATTTGTTTCAGCAATTCAGTATTTGTTATTAAATCTGGACCTGTCTCCTGCGAGGATTCTATGCCTAATTCTGTACTTCGTATAGGCTGCTTTTTTCCTGTTGCCTTCTCCCTGTCATGGTTACTGTTTTAGTATTTGAAACTGAAGATATATATTTATCCATAAGGAGCACAAAAATAGGAAAAAATAATTCTATCTACCTCATTTGCGTTTTTAAATTCCCTAACCGTGGTCTTGATACTCTACTTCACCTTTCTCCTTTTCTAATTCCTAGTCTCTACTTATCGCCCCTTACCTCCCCTTATTCCTCCTGAGCTAACTCAGAAGTTGTGTTTCAGCAGTGGTTACAAAACAATTAATAATTAGTTAAATCTATTAGGAGCTAAGTCTCAGTGAACCCCTAAGCTGACTCAGCTATTGTGCTTCAAAAGTGACTTATCAAAAGTGTACTCAAATAATGAACTATGTGAAGAATACATAAGAGTGGGTATGCTTAAATACATAATAATTGCATGTCCTTGAGAATAAACATAAGAAACAAATACAAGGAAAACAAAAGAAAAAAAACAAAACTAGTATGCTACCTTCATGATAAAACATGAAAGGAGAAACCTTCCATGATTACAAAAAATATATAATACTTAATTAAGTCCAGTAAGAGCTAGGTCTCAATTATCCCTGTGCCTCTGTCAAAAAGGGGACAGCTCCTCTCTCTCTAGTATGTCCTTAAAGCATTCAGTAAGTATCCTGAATGATCTTCTTCTTCTTGTTCCCGAAACTCTAAAAAAGGCAAATACAAAGGGGACGCCACATGTGTGTATCTATACCATCAAATTTGGCAAAAGAGGGAGGGGGAGTGCAGGGTACTCACAAATTTCAGCGGCACTCAGTTGTCCCTATAGTTACAGGCTAGACCTTTGGCAGCAGTCCAGCATGCTGTCTTCATCTGGGGAGTGTTGGCATTCAAGAACAGCGGCACTCTGTTGTGCCATATGACGCCAGCTAGACCTTTTACAGCAGCCTAGCACGCTGTTTCTCTTCGAGGGATGTCATAGTTTCTCCAACACATGAAATAAAGAAGGGAAGAGGGATACAAACCACATGTGTGTAAATCTATCATTTAGAATATATACAGCAAAATGTGCTCTGTGGTATGGTACTCACAAATGTAGTGGCACTCCAATGTGCCAACAGGAGTAGGCTGGACCTTTTACAGCAGTCCAGCACGCGGATTTCTGTAGGGATAACGTTAACGTTCCTTATGTATAGATGAGTGCATGAAAGTTTCCTTCCCCCTTCCTCTCTTTCTATTTCCATTCCTTCTCCTTCTCCCCCTTCATTGTTTTTCTTTTCTTTTTTTCTTTTCTATGTCTAGGAGAGTCTCTCTTATATGCCAATACATTAATAGTTAGCAGTTCCTAAAACTCATAAGTATTTACTCAGTTATGACTTATAGTCCTTTTTGTCAGATGCTCTTTGAGAAAAAGAACAAAACAAAAAAAGGGTTGGACAGAGGGGGGTGTTCCCTTATATTTCCACAGCCCTTCCTCTTGGGGGGTATATGGCCAATGCTGTTATATTAGCCTAAAGTCCTGTGTAGACACTTTACTAGTGATTAGACTCACGGCTAAAATCTGCAGGCAGAGGAAGGTACGGCCAGGAGAGACAAAGTGGGAAAAAACAACCCCCAGCCAGCTAGTTGTGAACTATCTGGGAGGAAACATCCGTTCACTACCCCACACTTAGGGATTAGAGAAAAGAGACCCCCATGCGGGGGAGAACAAACACCTTGCTTACCTCCTGGCCGCCTTCCCCCGCTACACTGGCCTGCCTAGTGAGTGACCTGAGCCGCTTGCAGGAACCGGGGGTTGAGACTGCTTCGCCTGACGGCTGTGGATTCCGACTGCCGCTTCCTGTCTCCTCCCTCCTAGTTACCTGGTCTGTGCTCTCTTCCATGAGTACCGCTCGTGGAGGTGTCTCGTGTATTCCTCTCCTTGGCGCTCCCTATGTGCACTTCCGTCAGGCATGCTACGTCAGGTCACAGGAACGCCCCCTGCTGCAAACTCCTAATTGCACCTGCATTATTTCTCCCTGTACCAGAACCTGGCTTCCTCCTTGCAGCACCTTTCTCTCTCAACTGCTGCTGGAGATTTTTCTTGCAAGGAGCTCTGTGTTAGTGGAATCTGAATTACTCAGGACTGCCTGTTCAAATCCTGCTATTGTAGCAGCATACCAGTATTTCTTTATTTTTCTTTTTGCACATATATATGTACTAAGTCACAAAATATAAATGTAAAACCTGTAGTGTTGGTTTCTACCTTATATAAGTGATATATTAATACTGTGATATTCATGGTATTCATGGAGTTGTTTATCTTTCTCATCACAGTCAAAATACTTTTTAATACATGTTTTTGCATATGTCAGGCTACAGCAAATTGAGATCCACACAAGCCTAATCTGTCAATTGTTTATACTTTAACCACAGGTTATTGCATAATACTCAAGCCCAAAAATGGGCTGCTATGTCCTCTCTATATGAAGACCCAAATAGGCAGACCACCGCAGATAATGCCCTTAGATCCCTGAAACAGGGAAAGCATCCAGTGGAGGACATTATCGCCGATTTCAAATGGTGGATTCTGGATTCCCAATGGAACAAAGTTTTTCTGCGTACACAGTTTCGCCTTGGGTTATCTGAAACCCTAAAAGATGAATTAGCTAGAACAGACCTCCCAGACACTCTTGAAAGCTTATTTACTCTCTCCACTACTATTGACTGTCGTGTCAGGGAGAGGAAACAGGAAAAATACGCTAGCACTCCTCCATTCAAAGCGGCACCTTCACCATTTTATTCATTACCATCTCCAAAACTTCAAGACCAGCCTATGGAAATTGGTATAATTCGTGGACCATTGTCTAGCGAGGAGAGAAACCGTAGACGCCTTCTGAACCTATGCCTTTACAGTGCGCAAAAGATCACACAGTTAGAGATTGTCCAACCCTAGCAAAACAAAAGAATGGTAAGTCTAACTTTACTGTTGACTGTTACACTACAAAAACTAATACTTCTTCTTATTGTGTTATTCCTATATCTCTACAGTGGGACCAAAATCATCTGACCACTGAGGCTGTTCTTGACTCCGGATCATGTGGAAACTTTATTGATTTAAGTTTTGTTAATAATAATAAAATTCCTTTGATTAATAAAGCAAAACCCTTTTCTGTGCGTGTCATTGATGTACCCAAATTTCTACTGGTCCCATTTCACAGCAAACTATACCTCTTTCTATGTCTTCCAATGACAATCATACAGAATACCTTGTATTTGATGTTATTCCATCCCCTATGTTTCCGGTTTTCCTAGGATTACCTTGATTGCATTTACATCAGCGGCAGATAATGTGGAAGGAGTTAACTATCAACCTCAACTCTGAGTATTGTATTAAAACTTGTTTCCCTGTTCCGTTAGTACTACAGGTCTCTGATCTCTGCTTGCCAAAGCATTACCATGACTTTAGAGATGTATTCGATAAAAAGGAGGCCGACTCACTTCCCCCTCACAGGCCTTATGACTGCCCGATTGACTTAGTGCCTGGTTCCACAATTCCCTATGGTCATTTATACCCTTTATCCTAAACAGAATTGAATCATTTAAAGACTTATCTTGATGATAACCTAAAAAATGGTTTTATTAAGCCATCCTCCTCATCAGCTGGTGCAGCCTTCTTCTTTGTTAAGAACAAAGATGGTAGTCTCTACCCCATAATTGACTATAGGGAACTTAACAAAAGGACTATAAAAAACGTTATCCACTGACACTCATCCCTGAGTTAATAGAGAGGTTACAAGGCGCCAGTTATTTCACCAAATTGGACTTAAGAGGAGCCTATAACCTCATTAGGATTCGCTCAGGTGATGAGTGGCTGACTGCATTTTGCACTAGATACGGGTTATATGAGTATAATGTCATGCCCTTTGGGTTATGTAACGCCCCCGCTACATTCCAGCAGTTCATCAAATATATCTTCAGAGATATACTGGACGAGTATGTTGTTGTTTATCTTGATGATATACTCATATATTCCAACAACCTCCAAGACCACATAAAGCATGTAAGATCTATTTTATCCCGTTTACGTGCCCACCAACTTTTCGCAAAGTTGGAAAAATGTATCTTCGACTCTAATTCCATCACTTTTTTAGGGTATAACATTAGTCACAAAGGTATCCAAATGGAGCAAAATAAGGTACAGACAATACTTAATTGGCCAAAACCTAAGTGCAAAAAAGAGTTACTTGCAATTAAAGCATCATTTGACCATTGGCATCATCTCTTGGAAGGCACTGAACTGCCTATCCTCATTTTCACTGACCACAGGAACCTTCAGTATCTCCAAAGCAATAAGACGCTTTCCACCAGACAGGTGAGATGGAATCTTTATTTTTCACGTTTTAATTACCTCATCAGTTACCGGCCAGGAAATAAAAATGCTAAAGCAGATGCCTTGTCTAGGAAAGATCCTAAACCAACATATCCAACAAATCCGTCTACAGTTATTCCAAAAGATAACTTTGTGGGTATTCTTTCTCCCCTACAACAACAGATTAAGACTGCCCAAGGAACTGATCACCTCTTACCTCTAACCGACTTATATCAGGACAATCGTGGACTTTATTTTCATGAAAATCAACTCTATATACCTTTGGAACTCCGCCCGGAGATTCTTCATCTGGTACACGACTCACCTCTTGCCAGACATCCAGGAATCCAAAAGACTATGGATCTATTGAAAAGGAATTTTTGGTGGCCATCTATATACAATGACGTCCAGCAGTACATTGCTAAATATGTAACATGTGCTAACTCAAAACACTCCAGAGAATACTCCTACGGCCTACTAATGTCCTTACCTATACCAGACCGTCCATGGTCTCATATTGCAATGGACTTTCGATTGCCTAGATCCTCAAACCATAATACTATACTAGTGGTAGTGGATTTACTCACCAAGATGGCCCATTTTGTTCCCTGCCTTAACCTTCCTATTGCACAAACAACTAGTGCCCTCTTCATAACACATATCGTAAAATTGCATGGTCTTCCTAGCTCCATCACAACTGACCGTGGTTCCCAGTTTACGTCAATATTTTGGAAACATTTATGTGCTGCCTTAAGGATACATCAGAAACTCTGTAAGGCATATCACCCTCAGACCAATGGGCAGACTGAAAGAACAAATCAGTCCTTGGAACAATACCTCCGCTGTTACACCACCCATTTACAGGATGAATGGCTACATCAGTTACCCCTAGCCGAGTTCTCCTACAACAATAATGTTAACTCTTCCACTAAGATGTCACTGTTCTTTGCTAACTTTGGTTACCAACCCTCTTTTCATCTACTGCCCCACTTGGACACTCCCAGTCCTCAAGTCAATAATGTTACTAACACTCTCACCCAAACCTTTTCTATACTCGAGGATAACATTCAGTTGTCACCGGATAGGCAAAAACAATACTATGACCTCCGACACAAACAACCACCTGCCTACAAGGTTGGTGATTCGTTCTGGTTTTCTACCAGAAACCTAAAACTCGGAATCCCCTCCAAGAAACTTGGCAAACTATTTGTGGGCCCATTCCCTGTCATTGGGATTTCTAACCCTAATACTGTTACCCTCCGACTACCCTCTTCTTATCGCATACACCCTACCTTCCATGTCTCCCTGGTTAAGCCTTGCTCCTTTCAAATACCTCTTGACTAAGTCACCCAGCCCCCTCCGTTGCCTGATGGGGAATATGAGGTTGCTAGCATTCTTGATTCCCGACGTTATCGTGGTCAGTTGCAGTATCTTGTCCGTTGGCGTGGTTATGGTCCTCAGGATAACACCTGGGAACCATCTATTAATCTCAATGCCCCGCGATTAGTGTCTCTTTTCCATAGGAGACACCCAGACAGGCCACGTTCTTGAACCTCGCAGTGATTCCTTGGAAGGGGGATTATGTAACATTTCAGCATATAACACACTATTCCTTTAACTAGGAAACTACCATAATGCCTTGGGCTATATAAACCCTCCTTCCTTTTACTTCATTGCTTGAGTATTTTGTTGCTAGCAAGTGAATGAATCTTGCTTTCTTACTGAAGCCCTTTGTGATTATAGACTTTGTTCTTTTATAACTCATTTGTTTTTCTACAGCATTTGTTTCCTGATCCTCTCCCTGCTTAAAGCACCGGACTGATGGACCTATCTAGCAGTTTGTGTATTGCATTTACTTTGGCTGTCTGTTTCTCTGTAACCACTTAAAGTACCTAAGCTGTGTCCTAATCCAGACACCTGTTGCAAGGATCCAACACCTGCTGCAAACTCCTAATTGCACCTGCATTATTTCTCCCTGTACCAGAACCTGGCTTCCTCCTCGCAGCACCTATCTCTCTCAGCTGCTGCTGGAGATTTTCCTTGCAAGGAGCTCTGTGTTAGTGGAATCTGAATCACTCAGGACTGCCTGTTCAAAATCCTGCTATTGTAGCAGCATACCAGTATTTCTTTATTTTTCTTTTTGCACATAAATATGTACTAAGTCACAAAATATAAATGTAAAACCTGTAGTGTTGGTTTCTACCTTATATAAGTGATATATTAATACTGTGATATTGATTAAGTATTCATGGAGTTGTTTATCTTTCTCATCACAGTCACAATAGTTTTTAATATATGTTTTTGCATATGTCAGGCTACAGCAAATTGAGATCCACACAAGATTAATCTGTCAATTGTTTATACTTTAATCACAGGTTATTACAGCTACATATAAATGTGTAGCAAAAATTAGCCAATTGAATAGGAGGCTGTGTCCGTGTTTTTCACCAATCACAAAATTTGGAGCCGTACATATGGGGATTCCCAAGGGAAGAACATATCACTTGGCAAATGCTGTGGATACAGCTGAAACGAGTAGCGTACAAACTAATCATCTGTGCAAATTTTGGAGATACAGCAATTCCAGTATATGGACCGGAACGGAGTGTGGACTGAATCCCTGAGGTCAGAGTTTACTTCTGATAGCGTTCTAAGGAACGCTGGGCAAAGTAGAGATTAGAGGAATCACCTGGAGACCCTTTGAAAGGGGACGCCGTCCACAGTAAGATTCTTGCAATCCGGATAGCCGTAAGATCTCTTAAAGGACACAGATAGCTGAAAAAGCACTTACCGGTATTTGCTAGAAACTATTATTTCATTTCTAAAAATTCAACATTGATTTTAGGAATATCCTCATATGCTTTAATACAATACCTCTTTTAAGAAAAACGGGTATATTAACGGACAATTTTGAAGTTCAAGTCCTGGACATTAATACATATTGTGACACCATTAGGATTGTGGCACTTTTTAGTATCCTTAAAAGATCTCCATTCTGAATATTAAGTGCATTTATTAAGTGATTTTTAACCACTAAGACATTTGTTCCTATAAATCAGAAATTAAGTTTATTTTAGGATTAGTTGTTTGTGACTGGCCAGTCACACAGTAAGGTTTATTTACTTAATTGTGTACTTACTATAAGGTATCAGTATAGTTAGATATTAGTGTACACTACACAACATTCTTATTAGCGTCCTTTTATCATGTTTTTTTAATCATATACTTCAGTTTCAAGTAAATCTAACTGGAGAGATAATAAATATCCTGATGTTAAAGAGATAATTTTAAATTCAATATTTTTTATTAACAGAATATAAGAATACAGAATCAATTTTCAGACAGTTAGCCAAAATAATATTTAGTTAGATTGCAAACCAATGAATATTCTGTATGTTCATCATTTCAGCAGATATTTCAACAAAACAAGCTATCATAAAATTAACATGGAAGGTATAAATAGTATATGAAATGAAAGGGTGTGGGGGGAGAGGGAGGGAGGAAAGGGGGAAGGGGTTTTCGCTAGATAGTAGAATAGTCATTTCCAAGTAAGTATTAATTTTAGTGTTTAAAGTGTTTAAAGTAGCCATCAGTCTTGTCTCCAGAGAAAGAGTATGTTGAGAAATTGGTCTTTTCTAGAGTAATAGCTATGATACATCTCTTCTAAAATAAGGACATGGTTAACCTCGTCTAACCATTGCTGAAAGGTGGGAGTTTGGGATTTTTTCCATAGTCGCGGGATCAGTCTTTTTGCACTATTTATTAGAATCTGAAGTAAGGAGTTTTTGTATTGGCACCTAAGATTGGGGAGGTTGTGTAGCAAGATTGTTTGGGGTTCAAGTACTATATTTTGGTTTAATTTTTTCGAGATGTGTCTTTCAATTTGATCCCAGAAGGGTCTAATTAGTGGACAATGCCACCAAATATGAGACAAAGTAGCTTGTTCCTCGCACTGCCTCCAGCATTTAGGGGATACTGATGGGTAAATTCTGTGTAGACGTGTGGGCGTAAGATACCATCTGGAAATTAATTTGTAGTTAGTTTCTACAATGTTAGCTGAGATAGAGGATTTTTTAATGGACATAAAACATCTCTCCCACTCCTGATCATCCAGCTGTATATTCAGTTCTTTTTCCCAAGCTGGTCTAAAGGAAGATGGTTTACGGGCTTCTAACGTCTGTATTAATTGGTACGTGAAAGAGATGAGGTGTTTAGGGGTTGTAGGGAGGAGGCACATTGTTTCAAAAGTTGTAAATGGTCTAATGAAATTTGGTTTCTGGGGGTGTGACTGTAAAAAGTGTCTAATTTGGAAGTAGGAGAACCAAGTGTCTAGTGGGGGGCCTATGCTATTTCGTACATCAATAAAGTTTTTAATATCTCCCTCTTTTATTAAATGGAAAATTGGTACGTACGAGGGTTGATCGTCTTTATTAGCAGGTCTAGTAAATTGAAGTCCTGGGAAAATTTTACTATTTAATATAGGTGTGAGAGGTGAGATAGAAGTCGAAATCTGGTTGTGGGTGATTAAGAGTGTATCCCATAAACGTAGTGTTTCTGCGAGAAAGATATTTTGTGTAACTTCTTTTGGGCGATATCTACTAGGTATCCAGCAAATATCTCGCATGGTAGTATCTGGTAATTTTTGGGCATACATTAATACCCATCTCTTAGGATTTTTAATTTGGTTCCATGTGGCAATGCGTGATAAGTGTATTGCTTTGTAATAATTCATTAAATTAGGTATACCTAGGCCTCCCTTCTGCTTAGAGAGGTATAGAGTGTGAGTGGATACCCGTGGTTTGGAGTAAGACCAAATGAAATTGTTGATCTGTTTTTGTAGGTTCACTAGGTATGATGTTGAAGGTATTAGTATCAATGTTTGTAATATATATAGTATATTAGGTAGTGTAGTCATTTTGATCGCATTTACCCTACCCAGCCAAGTCAAGTGTCCCGATTTATGCCAATTATTTAATTCGATTTCTATCTTTTGCTTTAGGGCCTTATAATTCCACTCGATGGTGTCCTTTATATTGGGATGGATGGCTAATCCTAGATATGTGATGTGATTCGCTAAAGGGAAAAGTGTTTGGGAATTGATAAATCGATTGTCTTCATGTTTTAGATGGATGGGCATGATCATTGACTTCCCCATATTAATGGAGAAATTAGATAGTTTTTTGTATTCAGTTAGGATTTCGGTGAGCGCGTGTAAAGATCTTTTAGGATTCGTCAATGTAAATAGGATGTCATCAGCAAACAACAAACATTTGGTGTTGCACTCCCCTATACTAACTCCCTCTACTTCAGATGAGGCGCGTACTCTTGCTGCTAGAGCTTCCACCGATAGGGCAAAGAGTAGGGGTGAGAGGGGGCATCCCTGCCTAGTGCCATTGTGTATTGGAAAGTTATGTGATGTTGTATTATTGACTATTACTTTTGCGTTAGGTTTGGAGTATATAGCTAAAAAAAATTCTATAAATATTTGAGGAAGACCAAATTTATGTAGAGTGGACCACAGAAATTGCCAGTCCACCCTATCAAAGGCCTTCTCGGCGTCGGTTGATAGCAAGACAAAGGGGATATGTTCAGATGAGGAAAGATGTAAAATATGTAAGAGTCTGGTAGTGTTGTCCTTGGCTTCGCGTGAGGGGATAAATCCCACCTGGTCCGCATGTATCAGGCCAGGTAGAAAACGCTTTAACCTATTTGCTAAAAGCTTGGCGAAAATCTTAACATCTACATTTAGTAGTGATATGGGTCTATAATTTGTCATTTGGGTGGGATCTTTGCCTGGTTTGGGAATGACTGTTATATTTGCTTCTAACATATGGCCAGGGAAGGGAGAGTTACTATTCATTGTATTGAAAAGTTGTAGTAGGTGTGGGCATATGTGCGGTGAGAGGGTTTTGAAGAAATTCGGGGTGAACCCATCTGGGCCTGGTGCTTTCCCTGGTGTCAATTGCTTTATAGTGTCTTGTAATTCCGAATGCGTGAAAGGGGATTCTAATTCTATTTTATCTGAATCTGATAGTGAGGGAAGGATCACATTAGTTAAGTAAATATCTATTTGTTCCTGTTTGTTAGTGGGGTTGGATTTGTCTAAATTGTATAATTTGCTATAGTATTCTGAGAAGCCGTTTGCTATGTCTTCGCTATTGTATTGATCTTTTTTATTTACATCCTTAATTGTTCTAATGAAAGACTTGTAGAGTTTTTTCTTAAGTGACCTAGCTAGAAGTTTACCCGCTTTATTTCCTTCTGCAAAATATTTTGCATTTAGCGTGAGTGCCCGTCTGTGTGCATGTTTGTCAAGATATTTGTTGAGTGCATCTCTAGCTTTTTTCAGATTATTTAGTAGGTCGTCGGAAGATGGCTTCTTTTTATGTTCTGTTTCTGCCAAGGAGAGCGAATTAGTGAGAGACTTATAAATTAGTTCCTGTTGTCTGCGATGTTGAGCTACCTGTTTAATTATTTCCCCCCTTATGAAACACTTATATGTCTCCCAGTTATTGGTGTGAGAAGTATCTTGTGGGATGTTTATATCGAAAAACAGGGAGGTCTTCTCTATGATAGATTGTAACATTACAGGGTCTGTGAAGACTATATTGTTTAGTTTCCATGTGTCACGTGTGCCTGGTTTCTGGGGCCATGCGAATGAGCTCAGCACCATCGCATGATCTGACCAAGGTGTTTGAGATATTTTGGCGTCTATCAATAGTTTCAAAGATAACTGGTCACATAGAATGTAGTCTAGTCTTGTGTATATTTTTTGTGGGTGCGAAAAAAATGTATAGTCTCTTGTTGCGTAATTTGTCATTCGCCAGGTGTCAAAGGTTGGTACGGTTTGGAGTGCTTGCCAATTCGCCTTGATCAATTTAGATGGCATGTACGATTTCCCAGAGGAAACATCGAGGGATGGATCCACTGGGAAGTTCAGGTCCCCAGCAATAAATATTGGGCCCTTTGCTAAGTCAATTAACAGGTTCATCACCTTTCTGAAAAAGGCAGGTTTGGGGCGGTTTGGTGCATAAAGGTTTAGGAGTGTCAAAGGTCTACCATAGCAAGTGCCCACCACCAACAGGAATCTGCCCTCCTCATCTTGCTTAGTATGTATTAGTTCAAAGGGGAGTCCTCTTTTAAGTAGTATACAAACCCCATTTTTTTTTGTTGTATTAGAGCTAGTGAATTGTCTATCGTAGTGGCGCGAAGGGAGGGTGGGTTCGTGTTTTTTCCTAAAGTGGGTTTCTTGTATAAAAACAATATCTAAGCCCTTTTTATAGAAGTCATGTAGTGCGATTGATCTTTTTTGTGTAGATAAAAACCCTTTAACATTTCGCGTCGCCATATTAAGTTTATTGAGTATTTGAGGTTTCGTCATGTTGTTTTGTATATAATGAAAGAAAATGTCTTATAGTCCACGGCAATATAGGTAGTCACTGGTTTTAATTGCTAGCGAGGGGGGGAAATGATAGGAGGTGGTAGTTAACAGAGGTAGAAGGGAGAGAAAGGGAAGAGGATGTGTAAGGGAGAGGTTAGGGAAGGGAGAATAATATCTCTGGTATAGACGAGTAATACAAAGAGAGGGAGGGAGAATGGATTGAAACAAACACAACAACAAAGAAAATAAAGGGGAGAAAGAGAAAAGAAAAAAAAAAAAAAAGAAAAAGCCCAAGTAAGGGTTATCAACAGGGGTCATATAGTGGTCTGGTAAGGCTGTAGCATAAATGCCTATATAACATGTAGCAAATGTAAGAACTTCTGTAATTTAATAAAGATAATGATCAGAATTCTTTCAGGTCAACTAGCTAAAAGTGTTCCTGACGAAACATGTTATGTTTTGGGGTAGTACTAGCCAAATAAAATTTGGGAGATTGCTAGATCTGTTATTGTTAATTTGTTATAATTTACTAACTGGGTGTCAATCTTAAGGTATTTTGGTCTCGGCATCAAGATAACATATCAGGTTTTGTATAGCGGGATGATGGGTCACCCCTACTACCGGGATCTTTATCCCTTTAGCGGAATGTCTTCTTTTAAATTAAGTACTTAATATTGGAGCCAACAGGGCTAGAACCTTAACAACAGCTAACGTGGGAAAGTCAGATTCAATGGGACAAGAATTCACAGAAACAGTCAGAATGCCTACATCTATAATCTGAGTGTGTTATGGTCTTATATCGAGGTGGTACAATATAAAGGATCATTTAACCTTTGATTATATTTTTGTTACCATATTGTAGTCTGGAGTTTTACTAGCTTATTGACCATCTCGGGAGCTCTTCTTAGGTCTGATCTAGATATCTGAGGATGTGAAAAACTATATACATGTTAAACAATAACTACAGAATACATTTTTGCAGAATTACAAGTAGAGATAATGCATAGCATGTTTTAGTATTTCTTATCGTATTTAAGTATAACAATAAATGTTCAATCTGTCCACAGACAATGGTAACAGTTCTCTGAGTCTTTTGATGGTAAAGTCTATTGATAGTTAGAACTGGGGAAGGATAAAATAACATGAAAAGGAGAAAACAACATCAACATCACATTAAATTTTTTGTAATATTTCTAAAAGTACCAACATGGCAAAGGATACAGTTAGTTTAACTCTTGAAAAGTGTTAAGTCAGTCGTACAGTTTAAACCAATGCGGTAGATGGTAAAAACCGGTGTAAGTACTCTCTTCTTCTTGGAGAGGCTGTTCAAGTTTTAGCTGTAGATGGTCTATGGAGAGAAGTTTTCTTAGAGGGTGGTGTTTTAGTGATATCACTCCATGTTCTGTGTTTGGTGACTGGAGAGAGTATTTTCCTCTGGGGGTCTGCATCTTTGGGATCAGTCGTTGTGGGTTTTGGTGGTGGTATGTCCAGGTTGATGCAGAAGGAATTTACATCTATTACTTGAGAGCATTCATGTCTTTTCCCATTCTTTATCACTTGGACCTGCACTGGGAAGCCCCATCTATAAGGGATATTTAGTGATCTGAGGTGTTGTGTTAGAGTTGTAAATTCCCTTCTTCTCTGTAGGGTCAATATAGACAGGTCGGCGGAAATTTTTATTGTAGCACCTTGGTAGGTGAAGTTTTGTTGTTTGCGAGCTTGTTGCAGAATGAGTTCTTTCTCCTGGTATTTAGTGAAGCAGATAACGACATCTCTAGGAGGGTTTGTTTCAGGTGGCTTTGGTTTTAAGGAGCGATGTGCTCTCTCCATTTGTATTGCTGTGGTATCAGGGTGGTCTGCTTCCAAGAGAGATCTAAATAGGCCGTCTAAGTAATTTCTCAAGTGCGGGCCCAGAACTGATTCCGGTATTCCTTTAATTCTTATATTATTACGGCGGGTTCTGTTTTCGATTTCATCTAATTTGGTTTCCAGATCTGAGATCTGCCTCTGTTGTGAGCGCATTTTGTTTGACATATTAAGCATTTCTGCCGTCATGTCTTCTCTGTCACCTTCCAGAGTGTCTACCCTGCTTCCCAAATCTGTAATTTCTCTTTTAAGTTCAGCACACTCTTCTTTTATACAGGATTTCACCTGGTTTATAAGTAATTCCATTGCCCTATAAGTGATAGGGCCTTCTTTAGTCGACATCTCTTCATTATCACTGTTCTGAGACATTGTGCAGCCTTCATCCTGCATCTTGTCTATGTTAACCTCTTGCACTTCTTCAGTGGATTTCTGTTTTTCTATAGGTTTGAAGAAGGTATTAACGGTACTGTTAACTGGTTTATTGATTTTGTCCTGCTTAGCTATTCTTCTAGTTGCCATCTCAGATCAAACATATGTTGTAAAGTATTGGTTAATTTCTGTGTGGATATGTATAGTGCTGCAGCGTCTTGAATCTCTCTCTAACACTTGCTCAAAGTGCAGTGAAAATAAGTAATCTCTAGCTGCTTTTTTCATAAAAGCTTATTGTAGGCCCCAATAGTTCCTTTCTCATTTAATTGACTGTGGCGGTTTTGCTCCTGTTATAAAACCACGTGGCCCCTGTATGTGTTTTGCAGGCCTATTTTCTGCTGGGTATGTGTAATGTCTGTTTAGCAGCAATCAAAGCATATCTCTGCTGGTTCAGGTTATTTGCCTTATGTGTGATAGTTCCTTTTAACTGTTATAACAGGATCCTTGTCTTTCATCGTTATTATTAGTAAATTCTCTGCCCCCAAATGGAGTGATATGCTCTGGTCATTAGACCTAGCCACCGTATCTTATTGTGTTATGTGATTGAAGCAATTTACCTTGATGGGCTGATTCGAGAGACTTGTTAGCTCTGTGCGGTCGTATTTCAGCTTCCTTGCTTCTTAATTGCCTCAGAATCTGCATCGATCTAGGATATCTGCGTGCTCCGTGCACGCCGTGTAGGCCGCGATATTTGCGGCGTTGCAGAAGTGAGTTCCGGTGATCGGAAAGTACCGATATGTAGTGCGGGTTATTCTTTTGTTAGTATACCTGTTTTCAGGTCATTTTAGGCGTCCGGTCATGAAAATTTAGTGCCTTACTCCTCACCACTTAGTAGGAGCTCAGTGAGGTGCGTCCATCTTAGATGGCGTTCCGGCTCCGCCCCCCAAAGAGATAATTTTAATATATTTTTAGGCTTTTTAGTCCAGATTGCTATTCATGCTGCAGATATTATTATATGCTACATATATTTTATGTTTTGTATGTGTAACATATTTTAACTAGTAAAGTTTACATTACATTTTTGCATAGTATTTGATCTTATTTAAGATATATCATTTAAAAATATTGGGTTTGTGTTATCCATTTTAAGACTTTGTTAACTATTTTAGTAAACATTATAGGCGCAACCACACTAACTGTGTTTCTAATTTGGTTTCTATATTTGCCAATTTTTTGGGGTTTTATTGGTATAGTTTGGTTGTTTAGTGGATTTACACATATAACACTATTTTACTGTTTTCTTACTCTCTTTTTCCTCTTACCTAACAATAACCTTCACCTAACCCACTAGTCCCTAAAACAATTCTATACTGTCCCTCTAATACAGTCAAACTCTCTCCAGCTGACTTTAAATTAAAAAAAAAAAAAAAAAAAAACCTATGCTAACCTTACTTTATACCAGTTCCACTCCTCCATTGCTATCCCCTGAACCCCCTTAGCATGTAAGCTAAAACATTTTGTACACCCTACAAAAACTGTTTTATACAACATGCCAAGAACTAAATCATTCTTACTCCTTCTACTCCACACAAACCGAACATAATAATTTCATGCGTAATCAACTCTATTCCTATCAAACACATAATCCATCTTAGCAAGTACTTTCCATGTATTCTTAGCATACTCACTACATTTTTAACTTGACTACATCCAACCTTTGGACAACACTCCAGTCTTCTCCTTCTCTGAAACTCCATAGTTGACAAACACCCATGCACTACCACACATGCTACATCCTTCTGCCTATTAACCAAAGACTTCTCATTCACATTCTTCCATACCTGCACACTCTGAGTCTCAGTCAGTCCACCAATTACATAGAGCTGCTCTCTATCATGCAAAGTTGCCATCACTTTCATACACACAAAACATATTTTGAAACACCCACTAACAGATACTTTTATATACATTTTTCAATCTTCACATAAAATCATGGCGACTCAAAACACTCAGGAATCCTCTTATTTATTACGCTTAAACTAAACCTTTGCAACACACCACCTACAGCATACATTAACATTCACCCAACAATGTTCTTTCATGCTTAGCCTTATACACATACTTACATACTTGAGAATGAAAAACCTCTATATTTCCGGCATATACTTTCCTCCTTTGTATTTCATGCATATAGGGCAATATTACAAGTGGAGTGCCAAATTGTGCTTTCACAAGCGCAAAATTTACGATCCACTCGTAATACCTGTGCATGACCTTGCGTTTGCATTGCATGGAAGCTTTGTGCTCAATAGAGTACGCTTCTAAAGGATCCAAAGGGAGACTCATTCTCATGCTGTGTGACACGCCATGAGAACTAGCGCAGCAAAGGGGGTAAGCCACGCAGCGATGTGCAGCAAATGTAAATATATATTTATATGCTTACATAGATATATATTTATGTGTTAATATGTGTATATACAGTACACATATTAACACATAAATATATATCTATATAAGCATATACATATATATTTATAGCGAACACACAGTCCCCATAGACCACTGTGTAAAGGCACTTTTTAGTACCGTTTCTTTTTTTAACACCCCACACCAGCTCCATTTAACCCCTAAAATCTGCTTAGCACTTTTTTTAAAAAAATGCTAATATTTTTTATTGATTAAAAGCCATCACACTTGGGGGGCAATTAGGGGTTATTTTAAAAATTAATCAGATGTTTGACCTCTGGTTGATTTTTGGAGTGCTAATTGCTATTGCGAGCTCACAGTAGCAATAACCAGCCACTCATAATGGCTGATTGTTTATCGTGCGCCGTAAACAGGTGAATTTGCCTGTTTGTGGGCGGGTGATAAAATAGCGCTCCACTTTCCATAATAGAACGCAAGAAAAAGACAAACACCATTCTTATAATTTTCCTCAAAAACTTATCAGGAACTGGAAATACATTTTTAACATACCTTTTAACAGCCTTTACAATTAACACTTTACCTTCCAAACTCAAATATCTACAAGACCAAAAAGACTTTTTTCTTTTTACTTTTACACAAAGGTTTTGCCAAATTTCAGCCCCTTTCAAGTTATTATTAAATTTAATACCAAGCAATTCAATAACATCTTTCTGCACAGGCCAACCAATTAACTTGAAATCTCTGAAGACTCGCCAGAAACACAGCCCTTCAAGCTCCATATGGAGCTTGATAAATGGGCCTCTATGGGCTCCATGTACTAAGCAGTCAGCGAGCTACCCGCAACAAATCTCGCGTCAAAACTCGCAAACTGATATGTACAAAGCCGTCAATTATGTTAAAACTCGCATCTTTAAAATTGCGAGCGTACTTATCCGCCAAACCTCGCTACCGCTCCATTTTTCACTGTAATTAGACACATTTGACCACCAACTCGCCAAAAAACGAATGTACTAAAAAATCTATTTGTCCGCTCGCTACAATTTCCGCTCCCACCTCGCTATTTTTGCCTCGCCACCTTTTAGGTGGCGGGCAAGGTACAAAACAATAGGAAAGTCAATCTAGACGCCAGTCTAGACATATATAAAAGGCAGTAATATCAGCATTGTACTTACAGCATAACTGGCGTCTAATTTGTCTCTCATTTCCATGTACATAAATTGCGCCCAATTTGTCGACTGTAATTAAAGAGTAATCTATTTAAATTTGTATTGTTAGTTGTCAATCTTTATAATTATTTTTATATTAATATTTATATATTATCAGATCCAGATGAAGCCATATCCAAATTGTAAATAAATATTACAAAAATAACGCTCTGTTATCACTCTTCAAAAATTTTTGAACAATAATAAAGTTGTTTAGATAAGTTGAACTTTTATAGGAGCAAAATTCTATTCCCGCGACTACTATGATGTTCGTGACACCTTGCATGTCACGTGTTAATAATTGGCCAGACAATTCAACTGAAAGTTAAGTACCATCAGCTTAGTCGCGGCGAGCGAGGCGTCAAATTTATCAACAATCCGCAACTGCTCGCGGCGGGCTAGACTTGTCTATTTATTGGGGGAATATTAGTACATAGCGACAGCGGACACCATTTCGCCCGCGGCGAGTAACGGCGAGTTTATCCCCGTCTACAATGACGGATGAATTGACTGCTTAGTACATGGAGCCCTATATCTGAGCTTTAGCTCTAGTTAAGCCAACTTGATTCTTACAAACCACAGTAACATCATCCATATAACCCAGAACTTTCAAACTCCTACCACCACTTTCAGGCACTTCTACACCTCTAATAGTTTTATCACATCTTAATCTCTGTAATAAAGGCTCAATTACACAAAGGAAAAGTATAGGAGACAAAGGACAACGTTGTCTGACCTCAGACTTAATACATAATTTATCAGACAATTTTTTTTGTTTACCAAAACCTTACTCACAATTCATTAATATAAACATTTTACCCACCCAAGCATTTTTGTAGTTAAACATATTTTCTCTAAAACTCCAAACATAAATTTATCAGCAACTCTATCATATGTTTTTTGAAAAGTCAGTATTTTGTACCATATAACATCGCACAGACAAATCAGACACTCAGTAATCTGTCTACCAGGCAAATCACACACTTGTTCCTCACCCACAATCTTACCAACGACATTCTCAATCAATTTATAATCTACATTCAACAAGGAAATTGGTCTTCAGTTACTTAAATACTTTGTCTCCCCATTCTTACATAACAAAGTAATGACACTAACTCTCATTGACTCAGACATTTCAAACCTCAAAAAAAAAAATTGTTACAGTCACATCCCAAAATTTGCAATAAATATCAAACATAAAAAAAACTATCTTTAAAAAATTCTAATCTAAAAAAAAACTATTCTAAAAAAATACCTTGAAAAGGACATCAGTGATTAAAGGGACATGAAACCCAAATTTTTTTTTCATGATTCAGATAGAGAATACAATTTTAAACAACTTTCCAATTTACTTCTATTATTTAATTTGCTTCCTTCTCTCATTATCATTTGCTGAAAGGTTTATCTAGGCACGGTTTCCAATATCATTTGTATGCCGATGACACCCAAATCTACTTCTCTGCACCAGACTTATCTCCTTCCTTTCTAACCCGTGTCACTAACTGTCTTTCTCACATCTCTTCCTGGATGTCCTCCCACTACCTCAAGCTAAATCTCTCCAAAACTAAGCTCCTCATTTTCCCCCCTTCTTCCAAAATCTCCACCCCTAATATCTCTATAACTGTCGACAACTCCATCATTACCCCTACCCCGCATGCCCGATGTCTCGGGGTCACATTTGACTCAGATCTTTCCTTCACTCCTCACATTCAGTTCTTGGCTAAAGCCTGCCACTTCCACCTTAAAAACATCTCCAAAATTAGACACTTCCTTACACAAGATACAACTAAGATTTTAATCCACTCTCTCATTCTTTCCGCCTTGATTACTGCAACTCTGTCCTCTCTGGTCTCCCCACCTGCCGCCTAGCTCCCTTACAATCCATAATGAATGCCTCTGCCAGACTCATCTTCCTTACACGTCGCTCTTCATCTGCTGCTCCTCTCTGCCAATCCCTTCACTGGCTTCCTCTTGCCTCTAGGATCAAACACAAAATTCTCACTCTGACATACAAAGCCCTCAACTGCACTGCTCCCCCTTATATCTCAGACCTTGTCTCCCGATACTCTCCCTCCCGTCCCCTTTGCTCTGCACATGACCTCCTACTCTCCTCCTCTCTGGTTACCTCATCGCACTCCAGTTTACAGGACTTCTCCAGACTGGCTCCCATCTTGTGGAACTCTCTGCCTCGCCCCACAAGACTCTCCCCTAGTTTTGAAAGCTTCAAGCGCTCGCTAAAGACTCTACTGTTCAAGGATGCATACAACCTATGCTAACCTTACTTTATACCAGTTCCACTCCTCCATTGCTATCCCCTGAACCCCCTTAGCATGTAAGCCTAAGAGTCCAGCTGTTTGTAGATCACCTTCTTAAGAGTAGATTACAACAGTGCAACTCTTGGCAGGGCCCTCTACCCATTTGATGCCTTTAATTGTTTTGTTGTACTCCCCTTTGTTTATAGCGCTGCAGAATCTGTTGGCGCTCTACAAATAACCAATATTATTATTATTATTATTATTATTATTATTATTAATAGGCACATTCATGAGCAGCAGAGAAACTAGGTTCTAGCTGTTAATTGGTGGCTGCATATATATATTGAATGTGATTCGTTCACCCATGTGTTCAGTTAGAAACTAGTAGTGCATTGCTGCTTCTTCAACAAATGATACCAAGAGATTGAAACAGATTAGATAATAGAAGTAAATTAGAAAGTTGCTTAAAATAGTTTTCTCTATCTGAATCATAACAGAAATTTTTTGGGTTTCATGTACCTTTAAGCTTCCTTGCAAAAAAAACAAAAACAAAAACATTTTCATTCCCTCTCACCTGCAAGATTTTCCATTGCAAAGGGCTTTATGACTTTCTATTGGAGGGATTTGAGGGAATCACTAACGCCTAGATTACGAGTTTTGTCGGTAAAGACCTGCGGGGCTAACAAGCCTTTTTTTTCCCAGCGCTTACTTTAAACAACGCTGGTATTACAAGTTTTCTGAATGGCTGCGTTAGCCTCAGAAAAGTGAGCGTTGAGCAAATTTAGCTCCACTTCTACCTGTAATACGAGCGTTGCTTACGGTAGAGGTAAACTGGAAAAACGGCTGAGCTGGCTGAAAAAAAACCTAACACCTGCAAAAAAGCAGCGTTCAGCTCCTAACGCAGCCCCATTGTTTCCTATGGGGAAATAGTTTTTATGTCTGCACCTAACACCCTAACATGAACCCCGAGTCTAAACACCCCTAACCTTACACTTATTAACCTCTAATCTGCCGCGCCAACATTGTCGCCACCTGCATTATATTATTACCCCTAATCTTCTGCTCCTGACACCGCCGCCACCTACATTATCCCTATGAACCCCTAATCTGCTGCCCCTAACATCGCCGACACCTACATTATAGTTATTAACCCCTAATCTGCCGCCCCCAATGCCGCCGCCACCTACCTACACTTATTAACCCCTAATCTGCCGACCGGACATCGCCACCACTATAATAAATGTATTAACCCCTAAACCGCCGCACTCCAGCCTCGCAAACACTATAATAAATTTTATTAACCCCTAATCTGCCCCCCCAACGTCCCCGCCACCTACCTACAATTATTAACCCCTAATCTCCCGCCACCAACGTCGCCGCTACTATAATAAATTTATTAACCCCTAAACCTAAGTGTAACTCTAACACCCCCCTAAGTAAAATCTATTTTTAATAAATCTAAATAAAATATCTAAAATTAAGTAAATTAATCCTATTTAAAACGAAATACTTACAGATAAAATAAACCCTAATATAGCTACAATATAACTAATAGTTACATGGTAGCTATTTTAGGATTTATATTTATTTTACAGGCAACTTTGTATTTATTTTAACTAGGTACAATAGCTATTAAATAGTTAATAACTATTTAATAGCTACCTAGTTAAAATAATTACAAAATTACCTGTAAAATAAATCCTAACCTAAGTTACAAATACACCTAACACTACACTATCACTAAATTAATTAAATAAATTAACTACAATTATCTAACATAAAATACAATTAAATAAACTAAACTATAGTACAAAAAAAACAAAACACTAAATTACAAAAAAAAAAAAATTACAAGAATTTTAAACTAATTAAACCTAATCTAAGCCCCCTAATAAAATAAAAAAGCCCCCCAAAATAATAAAATTCCCTACCCTAAACTAAATTACAAAGTAATCAGCTCTTTTACCAGCCCTTAAAAGGGCTTTTTGTGGGGCATTGTCCCAAAGTAATCAGCTCTTTTACCTGTAAAAAAAAGAAATACAATACCCCCCCCAACATTACAACCCACCACCCACACACCCCTACTCTAAAACCCACCCGATCCCCCCTTAAAAAAACCTAACACTACCCCATTGAAGATTACCCTACCTTAAGCCGTGTTCACCCAGCAGGGGACCACTGGTCATCCGATGGGGCAGAAGAGGACATCTGGACCGGCAGAAGTCTTCATCCTATCCAGGCAGAAGAGGACATCTGGACCGGCAGACATCTTCATCCAGGCGGCATCTTCTATCTTCATCCTTCCGGAGCGGAGCCATCTTCTATTATCCAGCCGACGCGGAGCCATCCTCTTCTTCCGATGTCCTAACGCAGAATGAAGGTTCCTTTAAATGACGTCATCCAAGATGGCGTCCCTTAATTCCGATTGGCTGATAGGATTCTATCAGCCAATCGGAATAAAGGTAGGAAAAATCCGATTGGTTGATTTAATCAGCCAATCGGATTTAAGTTCAATCCGATTGGCTGATTGGATCAGCCAATAGAATGCGAGGTTTATTTAAGGGGGGATCGGGTGGGTTTTAGAGTAGGGGTGTGTGGGTGGTGGGTTGTAATGTTGGGGGGGGTATTGTATTTCTTTTTTTTACAGGTAAAAGAGCTGATTACTTTGGGGCAATGCCCCGCAAAAAACCCTTTTAAGGGCTGGTAAAAGAGCTGATTACTTTGTAATTTAGTTTAGGGTAGGGAATTTTATTATTTTGGGGGGCTTTTTTATTTTATTAGGGGGCTTAGATTAGGTGTAATTAGTTTAAAATTCTTGTAATATTTTTTTATTTTTTTGTAATTTAGTGTTGTTTTTTTGTAGTATAGTTTAGTTTATGTAATTGTATTTTATGTTAGATAATTGTAGTTAATTTATTTAATTAATTTAGTGATAGTGTAGTGTTAAGTGTTTTTGTAACTTAGGTTAGGATTTATTTTACAGGTAATTTTGTAATTATTTTAACTAGGTAGCTATAAAATAGTTATTAACTATTTAATAGCTATTGTACCTAGTTAAAATAAATACAAAGTTGCCTGTAAAATAAATATAAATCCTAAAATAGCTACCATGTAACTATTAGTTATATTGTAGCTATATTAGGGTTTATTTTATCTGTAAGTATTTCGTTTTAAATAGGATTAATTTATTTAATTTTAGATATTTTATTTAGATTTATTAAAAATAGATTTTACTTAGGGGGGTGTTAGAGTTACACTTAGGTTTAGGGGTTAATAAATGTATTATAGTAGCGGCGACGTTGGTGGCGGGAGATTAGGGGTTAATAATTGTAGGTAGGTGGCGGGGACGTTGGGGGGGCAGATTAGGGGTTAATAAAATGTATTATAGTGTTTGCGAGGCGGAAGTGCGGAGGTTTAGGGGTTAATACATTTATTATAGTGGCGGCGATGTCCGGTCGGCAAATTAGTGGTTAAAAAGTGTAGGTAGGTGGCGGCGACGTTGGGGGGGGGGCAGATTAGGGCTTAATAAATATAATGTAGGTGTCGGCGATGTTAGGGGCAGCAGATTAGGGTATCATAGGTATAATGTAGGTGGCGGCAATGTCCGGTCGGCAGAATAGGGGTTAAATAATTTTATTATCGTGTTTGCGATGTGGGGGGGCCTCAGTTTAGGGGTTCATAGGTAGTTTATGGGTGTTAGTGTACTTTGTAGCACTGCAGTTAAGAGCTCTATGTTCCGGCGTTAGCCCATAAAACTCTTAACTACTGACTTTTAAATGCGGTAGAAGTCTTGGAGGTAGAGGCTGTACCGCTCACTTTCTCCAAGATTTGTAATACCAGCGTTAGACAAATCCCATTAAAAAGATAGGATACGCAATTGACGTAAGGGGATTTGCGGTAGCCAAAAGTCGCGGAAGAAAAGTGAGTGGTACACCTGTACCTGCCATACTCATAATACCAGCGGGCGTTAAAAAGCAGCGTTAGGACCCCTTAACGCTGCTTTTTAAGGCTAACGCAGAACTCATAATCTAGCAGTAAGCGTCTAAATCTATAAAGTAGGGTTGTCACCTTAAGTTCAGGCCAAACCTGAACACTCTTACGCCATGCAAGGGAATTATTTTGTTGTTGCAGAGTACACACTATGTATACTAGCAAATAAACACAAAATCTCACATATAATCTACCTCACACACACATTCTCTATGTTTTTCAAACAAAATCTCTCACACACACACAAAGACACTCAGGCTCTGACACACACACACACACTAAAATATACACTCCCACACACACATTCTATCTCTCTCACACACACACACAGAAAGGCACTCATTGTCTGACACACACACACACACTAACACATACACTGTCACACATATTTACTCACACACACACAAGGCCACTCATGCACTGACACACACACACACACTAAAACATACACTCCCACACACATTCTCTCTCTCTCACACACACACACACAAAGCCACTCACGCTCTGACACACATTCACACACACACTAACACATACTGTACAGTGTCACACACATTTACTTTCTGACACACGCACAAAGACATTCACTCTTTCACACACAGATTCACACACACAGAAAGACACTCACAAACACAAAGACATACAAACGCCCTCACGCCACAGCTAAACATCATGTAGGAGCCATCACTCAGTAACAAGAAAGTAATAGTACAATAATACTAGGAGCATATATTTGTACCACATTTCCCATCAAACCCAAATATTTTCATGTCCAGGTCTGACTAAGCTTCAAACCCAGACAGACAATTGGAAACCCAATATTGTTATTCCCAGACAGGTGGTCACCCAACTCTAAACCTCTCTGCGATTGTGAGATTCTATAAGAAATCTCACCAGTGCTATAAAGTCACTATCCTAATTCTCTAAAGGAAGTTTTTACCTTGAGCAAATTGTGTCTCACAAAGGCGTGTTTCCTCATGTGTGTGAAGGTGATGTGTATATTACAACAGGACTTACAGAAAATTGCAGTTTGAAAAGTGTATAAAACAAACAAATTAAATACTGAAATAAAAATATGCCATAAAAATTGTATTGTTTAATTGCATTAAACTTGTATTATTTTCCTCATTGTAAAATGAGTTTCTACTACACAGGGTAATCTGATTTGTATTAGCTACAGTATTTTATTGTTATAGTGTAAATCCTGCTGCACAGCAAAGTTTCCCTTTCTATTACTTTCTATGGGAAACGTCTTGCAACTCGCAGAGACAGCTCTTTTTTAAGAGAATTCTCTGAGGGCAGTCCCTGTCAGTGATGGTGCATTTTTTCATATTGGACCTGGCAATGTTTTAATAAACAGGCCCCAAGTACCTCATCCTAGGTTCATGTGCAGATTTCACTCCATGCTGCCAAATTTGAGACAATCAGGCACTGGGTGCCAATTCTATAAAGTTTGCAAGTCTAAACATAATTTTCCACACCAACACTCACAGGGGCAGCCCTCTTGGAATTCTATAAAAAAAAGTCACAATTTGCCTGCAAGTGGTGAGATGACTCCTCTACAAATAATGAGAGCTCTCTGCTAAGTTTGTGATGGAGGGTGAAGTACAGAGGTAGAAACCAGCGTGTTTTAAAACTTAAATTTTAAAACATAATACAATTATATTACACTGTTTTCAGCACGCTGTACCTTAAATTTGCTGTAATTTTCGTATGCATAGGTTTTCATTACAGAATAATTAAAATAACTAGGACCAGATTAGAAGTGGAGTGGTATTTAACGCTCTCGCTCACACACTAACTCCACTAGAAGTAAGCTTTCTGCACGCGTTGGGTAGTACTCGCATTACAAGTTTAAAGTAAAAAGATTTCGCTCATGTGCTAACCCAATGTGTGCAAAAAGCTGAACTTTAAATATTGCGTTAACATATTCAGCCATAGAAGTCACTCTACTCAAGCATAAACTCGATCAAATATTCTCAAGTACACTAACCCGACATGACAATATAAAAATTTCACATTTCAATGTTATTCACATAGCAGAATATCTTCTATTTATTCATAAATATATATTTCAACATATATCAGATGGTATTTTGGTACAATATATATCTATACACACATATATATATATATATATATATATATATATATATATATATATATAAATGATTATATATAGGTACAGATTTATACAGATATATATATATATATATATATATATATATATATATATATATATATATATATATATATATATATATATATATATATATAGAAGAAGGCTGAAGAGAGCACTCGTCGTGAAAAAGTGGTTTATTTCATTTTAGTGAACGTTTTCGGGGAGTGTCCCTGTCATCAGACAAGTGAAAAAACCTTCACAAAGATGAAATAAACCACTTTTCCATGGCGACTGCTCTCTTCAGCCTTCTTCTATACTACTATTTGGGAAGTACCCTGACATACTATATGAACAGTGAGTGCTGGCTTACTGCATAAATACATATTTAGAAATGTATATGTATGTATCTCTATGCTAAAGCCCTTTGCAGTCCTTTTTTTTTTTTCTAACACCTGAGACCTCATATCTTTTTATTGCAATTTTTTTTATTAAATCATTTTTGTTAGTGTTATTATGAGCATAACTGTACATTTAAATGTAATTTTAATGTGTTTTGTGCCACTTTTTGTTGAGCTTATTAATTAACCAGAGCTGTTAAGTTGTGTTGTCCCGATGCGTGTTAATTTCAATTGCGCTCAAACAAACACGTTTACTTTCAACTTGTAATACAGGCGCTACTTCTGACACCCATAAAAAGCCACAATAAACCCCTTTTCATTCACAGGCAGCAGTTAGCGCACCACAAGTAATCTAGCCTTAATAACTCTGCTGCATAGTGTTAATGGAAAAAAAAAAATCTGAAGGTTGGCAACTTTGAATAGCTAAAGATTTTACAGAATGCTTTACCTTTTTATTATACTGATACAAATGCTGAGGCGAAACGAAGAAGATAATATATTATTTTACCAGTAATAAATTAAGCTTTTGATTTGCAGACAGATATGCACAGTGGTTGAATAACTTACAGTGGAAGACATTAAGCGTGACAGATAAAAACAACAGACTTGAAATAGCTTAACTGAAAGAGATACATTATTTCAAGCTGTGAATCAGCTAGCAAAATGATGCATTCACAGGACAATACGGGAATTGTTTTGACAGATTGTTTTGAGGTTGGTTCACATACTGTTAGGTAGGAAAAATAGTTCTTAAAGAGCAAATTTCTACTTTACATTAAAATAATAAATTACATCAGAATGGTTTTTGTTTTGTTTCGCTGTAACATTAGCAATTTAAGTTTCACAAAATAGCATTGTGTTTTCCAGGATTAGACATGCCCCAGTTCCAGCAGCAAGACAGGACCAGCATCATTTGATTTGTTAAACCACAACTGATAGTTAGAACAAAAATAGCCAATCATAAAGCCCAATTCTCTTAAGCAGTCTTTCCCAAAGTTGGGCAGTACCTCTGACAGAAGGGTCCCTGTGTAAATAGATGTAAGCTTCCCTGGAGAAAAATTTATTGCCTAAGGTCAGTTTTGCAGCCCCAACTTAACACAGAAAATGATTTTTATGATGCAGAGACATTAGCGGAGACAGGATAAAAAACAGTGCTCTCTACCCAAAGAGAGCAGAGGTCAATCAGAGGTGACACTACACTAGTTTATCTGGAAACATGATTGTATCGCATATATATGACACTGGATGATAGAACTATGACAACCATTTCATATATGTTATCAAAATGTTCCCTGTGGCCTAAAAACTGTATATGGCTAACTGGCAGGTAACGTAATTGTATCTGGGAAATGTTATGTTACTGGAATAAATTCAGGATTTGCTCTACTTTAGAATGTAAGGTTGTGAAAGCTGGGGGCGGACTATCTCACCTCCGTCTCTAACCCAGAGAGGCTGGCTTAGGAACCTGAGATGATTTTGTCATGTATATACAGTAGTTGTGAACATTACACAATAACCTTGTCATTTTACATGAGAAACTGTGCTTAACATTGTATTTTGCCATTTCCTAATTCCATTTAACTTGAAAATGAATACTATAAGGAGCAGATTTAACAAGCAGCAGATGATTCTTTCTCCGGCCGAGGTTTCAGGTCTGCCTGAAACTTAAAGGGACAGTCAACACCAGAATGAAAGATAATCCCTTTATTACCCATTCTCCAGTTTTGCATAACCAACACTGTTATAGAAATACACTTTTTACCTCTGTGATTACCTTGTATCTAAGCCTCTGTAGACTGCCTCCTTATCTCAGGTCTTTTGACAGATTTGCAGTTTAGCCAATCAGTGCTCACTCCAGGGTAACTTCATGTGCATGAGCTCAATGTTATCTATATGAACTAATGACCTCTAGTGGTCATATTGCATTCAGATTAGAGGCAGTCTTCAAGGTCTAAGAAATTAGCATATGAACCTCCTAGGTTTAGCTTTCAACTAAGAATACCAAGAGACCAAAGCAAAATTGCTGATAAATATAAATTGGAAAATTGTTAATAATTACATTTCCTATTTAAATCATGAAAGTTTTTTTGGACTTGACTGTCCCTTTAAGTTAAGAAGCAGTGGTTGTAAGACGCTGCTCCTTAACTTGTCCACCACCTTTTAGGGATAATTGACACCCCCTGCTAGCGGCTAATTGGCTGCGAATGTGCAGGGGCGGCATTGCACAAGCATTTCACAGGAAATGCTTGTGCAATGTTAAATGCTAAGCCAATGGCGCACAAAGCAGATGCACACTTTCTTCATGCAGTTCTGTGCTGTGCTGTTAATCATGGCTTCCTCAGAGCTAACAAACCTCATATTTGTATGCTATTTTTGATTGAGTGCAATATCTAAAGGGAAAGGAAACCCACAATTATTTTTCTTTCTAATTTACTTCTATTATCAATGGTCAAGTTTTTGTATTTCTTTTAGTATCTTTTAATGAAAAGCAGGGACATATGCTTAGGGGCCTGCGCATTTCTGGAGAACTATATGCCAGCAGTTTTGCAAGAATGCTATTCATTTGCAAGAGCACTAGATGGCAGCACTATTTCCTGTAATGTAGTGCTACAGATGCCTATCTAGATATCTCTTCAGCACAGAATATCACGAGAACAAAGCAAAATTGATAACAAAAGTAGCTTAAAAACTTTTTAATGATTGAAGCTACTTGAGCATTGCTTCACCTATATTTTCTACAGAATAGTTAGTAGAAATGCACACAAAAAATAATAATTTTGTCTGCTATTTGTTGAAGGCGTAATTCTGAAGTTGTTAACAAAAATCCATGTCATTTCTTGCTTGTAGTCATGTCTCACTATTTGAAAGCTATTTTCTTTCTGTGCATATGTGAGAGAGGACTGTTTTATTGAAGGTTTCCTTTCTTGCTTTCATATCTTTGTTCTATAACGTTTCAAAAATATTTTTGTGTGATGCAGATCATTCTATGAGATGACAGGTGTCACAAGATAGGTGCTGTTGTATTGATTATATGGAGGGTCACTCGCAATGGTGATGAGGGGTGTGTAAAATCTCTTTGAATTGAGCAATTTTCAAGAATGAATGTTGCAGCTTCCCCCCCCACCACAATATATTATTTCACAAATGGCTTTTATTGAATCTAGGCAAATAATATGTTTATTATGATCTCCGGGGAGTGTTAAATGAGCACACTAGGAATGACTCACATGAAAGATATTGTTTATAATTATGCTCTGTGCTTTGATTGGCTGTTTGGGCTTATATAAAAGAGATGATACTGCTGGGAAATTAGATCTGACAAAGTAACGCTGATAGTCATTACACATGTTAGATAATAACACAACTGTGGCCCAATTTGCATGTAAAGTTAGAATTTTGTTTTAAGAAGATGAACAAATCTGCAAATGTGGAGCATATCTGTTTCATATGTGAGAATGACCGTCAAATACCTGTTCATACCTAGAGAATAGATTTTCTTTTAATGGAAAAGTGCACACATTTTATTAAATTCTGTTTTTCCTCTTGTCTTCCAATATACACAGATTGTATTTTTATTTTTTGTAATGTTTAAAAGTAACAAGTAAGTAATTTTATCCAAGCATACTATATATATATATATATATGAAAAAAGAAAGCGGATCCCAATCCAAATGCTTAAAAAGTGATTACTTTATTTCTTACTTACATATCCAAAATAAAAACAGTCTTTATACACGGTAAATCTTCAGAGACACACACATATATCCATGGGAGCTGCTGAGAGGTTCGGTCTTACGTGTTTCGGTGGATCCTGACCGCCTTAATCATAGACCATACCGGAACCTCTCATACCTGTAACTATTTACCTGTTTACAGGTACACACCCATAATTATTTTGCTCCTTTCCTGGTTTAGTGAAGGGGTTGGCTCGATATACACAATGTTAGACTTTTAGTAGCCATTTCATAAGTTATTTTAAACATGATGGTATTTTCTATTTGATTGCGCTTAAACACTGTAACTCTATATACATTTAGTGACACAGAAGTGATATAAACTTTTGTTCTCTTATACATAAAATATAAAGCGATACCTTGATGTATATTATGATTGCTTAGATTTCAGTTAGATCATATAACCCTTTAAGTAAAATTATTAGATATAGACCGCAGAAGTGCACTTATATTTAAACACTGATATATTATATTTGTAGAATCTAGTGAATATTTCAAACCATAAAATAGAATAAACTATAAATTGGCAATTGATTTTTTAAGGTTATTAGTATAGAAGACACTATTCTCAAGAGGGTACAAAGATGTATGGTATAAAAAATAAATTGTGTGTTTTTTGTGTCCTCTTAAAGATAGACATTAACCCCAGCAGTTTATGATGTCATGTTCGGAGTTAAATCCTTCTGGAACTAGGGTTTTAAAGACAAAGATCCAATAGGCCTCTTGCTTTTTAGTTGAAATAGTTTTTATTGGTTTACAAGATTTAAACAAAAAAAAATAAGAAAAGAAAATTCAAACAGTACAATAACTAGTACATATGGGTCAATTTGCCATATATTCATTGCAGACTCTGCCAAACCATTTTTGCTCAAAAACTCCTCATTTTTATATTCATCGGTCACGCAGAGTGAGCCCCATACCTTGTACCATGAGCCTTAACTAAACCTAACCTAACCTATAACCCCCCCCTCCCCCCTCAGGAGGTGCCGTAACTCCTAAGTTAGAGGTGATTGTCTAATTGTGAATGTGTTGAATATTATACACAGTCAAGATTCCTGATGCGAATGTAACTACATCATGTTCCGTTGTCATTCATCATATTGGGTGGCTACCCCCAATCTAGTTTCTACTGCCTGCTCCATGTGTCCACCCCTCACTGCTACTCTTTCCTCAGTATCCAATAATACCATACCTTCTGAAACTGTTCAGGGTGCCCCTGTTCCCAGGCCACCAATTCTGACATATGATATGTGTCTGAGATTTTATCCACTACCTCTTGCCATGAGGGTGTTCCTACCTTCCAATGCCTAGCCACACAGATTCTCAAACATGTACAAAGAATTTTAATAAACTTATTAATGGGCCTGTTGAATGGCCTTACCTTATCGTGCAGTAGTGCTTGTGACATTGTCAGGGTTACATTTTCGTCTAACATAGACCCTATCAAGTTTGACAGTTTCCTCCAAAGTGATTGAACCCCCGGGCAATCCCACCACATGTGTTTAAAAGTCCCCCTGTCATGACAACCTCTGTAGCAGTTTCCTTGATGTGATGGAGTATAGTGTGCTGTCCTTACAGGTGTCAAATACCATCTAAAAGAAACTTTAATGCAGTTTTCTCTCATGTCCGCACTAATCAATCCCTTGCTAGCATTTAACATCAAGTCATCCCATTCACTTTTTTCCCAAGTATCTAATGTATCCCTTTCCCATCTCTCAGTTAAGGGTGACTTGGTAGTATACTTGGCCTCCTGAATTAACAGGTAAATTTGAGAAATCAGTCGCTTTCCCCTTGTAGGGGCTCTAATCATTCTCTCAAGAGCTGTTGTCGGTTGTGCCTGTTTGTGTGTCATATATTTTGATAGCGCGGAGGAAATCTGTAAGTACATGTACCACTTTAATTGTTCTGGTTCTAATTTCTCTCTGACTTGGATAAACGTGAGTTTACTTGAACTATGTAGAAAATCAGCCACCCTATATAGGCCCTTATTTTCCCATTTATTTACTACCTTTCTCACTTCTGTGGGCAATAGGAATTTAATTGGCATAAGTAAAGACTCTGCCCTACATAGCTTTAATTCCCTCGTAATCTTATTCCACAAGTTGATTGAATTCAATGTAATTATAGATTTGTAACCCCTTGACATTTTGTGTATCTCCGGATCCCATAATATATCTGCTGAGCTATTACATCCTGCCAATTCTGCCTCGATCTTTGGCCAGACTAATTCGTTATTAGATTTGCTCAATACCACCGTCTGTGCCAACCTGGATGCCTGGTAGTACTCCACCAAGTTGGGGGCTCCTACTCCCCCCACCTGCCTGTGTTGCTTCAACAATTGTGAAGCTATTCTGGCCCTCCCGTCTCCTCTCAGAAATCTTAAGAGGTCTTCCTGTAGACCCCTCAATTCCGATATTGGTATTTTGATTGGCAGAGCTCTAAAAAGGTACATTAGCCTTGGCAGGACATTCATCTTAACCGCCATAAGCCTCCCATACCACGAAAAATTACCTTTTTTCCACCTACCCAAATCCTTCTTAATAGCTTTATAGATAGGGATATAATTTAACCTATATAGATCTGCAATCTTTCCGTTCAGCTTAACCCCTAAGTACGTTATGTTAGTTTTCGCCCAGGAAAGAGCAAAGTTCAGCTCCATAGCCTTCATAGTATGGGAGGGTAGGCAGATCGGCATAGCCTCGCATTTGTCTCGGTTGATCTTGTACCCCGAGATATCTGAGAACTCCTCTAAAACTCTATAGAGATTAGGCAGAGAACATAGTGGCTTAGTGAGCGTCAACAGAACGTCGTCCGCAAACAGCATTAGCTTATATTCAGAGGAGGCTATCTGCACCCCCGAAATAGTTTTCTCATTCCTGATGTACGAAGCCAGTGGCTCTATAAAAATTGCAAAAAGCAATGGCGACAGCGGGCACCCTTGGCGAGTACCATTCAAAACATCTATTGGTCTCGACAGGTATCCCGCTGCCCCCACCACCGCCGTTGGCTTGGAATATATGCCTTTCAGTGCCTGAACAAACTCCCCCTTAAAACCCATAGTATTTAACACTCGAAACATAAAGTCCCAGTCTACCCTGTCGAACGCTTTTTCGGCGTCTAGCGACAGGAGTAGAGCTGGTTTCTCAGTCGTCATCAAGTAATCAGTAGGGGTCACCACTCTCCTTACATTATCCGGGGCCTCCCTCCCCTGAACAAACCCTACCTGATCTTGATGGATCAGTGAGGGTAGAATCACCTTTAGTCTGTTTGCCATAATTTTTGCGAATATTTTGATATCGTGATTTATCAGGGAAATCGGTCTGTAATTATGACAAAATTTTGCATTTTTCCCATTTTTCGGTATCACTATAATCTTTGCTTGCAACAACTCTTGTGGCAACTCCCACCCTTCCATGATCCCATTACAAAAATTGACTAAATGTGGTAGCAATTCTTTTTTAAAAAGTTTGTAGTACTCCCCTGTCAGGCCATCAGGTCCTGCCGCCTTGCCTACTTTTAGGTCCCTAATCACCCCTAATACCTCTGCACTCGTGATTTTCGCATTAAGACTCTCTAGGTCACTGTCCACTATCACTTTTAGTCCTGCCCTGTCCAAGAATCTAGTTGTCTGTTGTGCTGTACTCCCTGGGGCCACTTTCTTCCCGTCATAAAGGCTCTCGTAATACCGAGCAAAGCTGTCTGATATTTCCTGCGGATTCGAGGTCAAAACACCGTCACTCTGAAATAATTTAGGTATAGAGAAGAATTTGTTCCGCTCTCTTAATTTATGTGCAAGGTATCTGTCCGGTTTGTTGGCAAACACAAAGTACTGAGCTTTCAGTCTTAGGGCCGCTCTTATAGATGCGTCGTTTAATATTTTGGCCAGTTCCCTTCGTTTAGTCGTCAGTATTCTATATGTCCTGTCAGACAGTGTACGTTGGTGTTCCCTTTCCAGTTGTTCCACCTCCCCCTGAAGTGTGTTTACTAGTCTGATTGAATTCTTGTTTTTGCTCGACTTCTCCTTTATAAGAAGTCCTCTTAGGAAAGGTTTATGAGCAGCCCAACTTACTAACGGGTTTCTTACTGAATTTTCATTTATATCCCAATATTCCCCCAATGCCTTCTGAATTCTCCCATGTATCTCGGGGTACCTTAATAATGCTGGGTTATATGTCCATGACCTCTGCCTAGCAAAGTCCAAGAGTCCCGAAAGTTCCAAATATACCAGTGAGTGGTCTGACCAGGCACACGCCTGGGTGCCTGATTTGACTAAGTTGGGAGTAAGGATCTGGCTTACATATATATAATCAAGAGTGGTATAAATTTTATGTGCTGGAGAGTAGTAAGTATAGTCATGTCCTGAGTTGCCCACTGCCTCCCACGAATCCACCAAATTATGTTCTGCCAGTGAGGTTTTAATGGACTTTGTTATGCTATTGGTTCTATGTTGTTTACTCGTCAGTTTCCCACTTTCTGACCCCCCTAATGAAGTCATATTAACATTAAAGTCGCCCGCCAGAATTATTCTAGCTTGTGACCACTGTGTGAGTCTTTGTGACAGTTGAGAAAAGAAGGCGTTTTGAGTCTCGTTAGGGGCGTATATATTACAAAACACAATCTTTGTATCTTGCATCATGCCCTGAACTATCACAAATCTTCCTTGCTTATCCTTGCAAACTTTATCTACTATGAAGTCTAAAGATCTATGTATCAATATAGAAACCCCTCTTTTTTTGGAGTCAGATGTAGAGTGAAAGTGTTGTGGAAAATGATTTGACCAATATTTTGGAATGGTAGATTCTACAAAATGTGTCTCCTGTAAGAATATTATTTTAGCCTTTAATTTCAGGTATTGCGACATAGCTGTTCTGCGCTTTATATCTGTATTAAGACCCCTTGCATTGTGAGAAATTAAGATTAAGCTATTTGTCATTCAAGCGTGAATCTCCTCCTCTTTTCCAAGCCCTTAATCTCCTCTTGTCTAGAAAGTCGGCCTACCTTGTGAGTGTGTCCTAACTTGATGCAACCTATCACCTCTAATCTCCATACCTTTCTTTGGCCTAGATTTGGAGTTCGGCGGTAAAAGGGCTGTTAACGCTCCGCGGGCTTTTTTCTGGCCGCACCATAAATTTAACTCTGGTATTGAGAGTTAAAACAAATGCTGCGTTAGGCTCCAAAAAAGGAGCGTAGAGCATTTTTACCGCAAAAGCAACTCTCGATACCAGAGTTGCTTACGGACGCGGCCGGCATCAAAAACGTGCTCGTGCACGATTCTCCCATAGGAAACAATGGGGCTGTTTGAGCTGAAAAAAAAACCTAACACCTGCAAAAAAGCAGCGTTCAGCTCCTAACGCAGCCCCATTGTTTCCTATGGGAAAACACTTCCTACGTCTGCACCTAACACTCTAACATGTACCCCGAGTCTAAACACCCCTAACCTTACACTTATTAACCCCTAATCTGCCGCCCCCGCTATCGCTGACCCCTGCATTACAGTTTTAACCCCTAATCTTCCGCTCCGTAAACCGCCGCAACCTACGTTATCCCTATGTACCCCTAATCTGCTGCCCTAACATCGCCGACCCCTATGTTATATTTATTAACCCCTAATCTGCCCCCCACAACGTCGCCGACACCTGCCTACACTTATTAACCCCTAATCTGCCGAGCGGACCTGAGCGCTACTATAATAAAGTTATTAACCCCTAATCCGTCTCACTAACCCTATCATAAATAGTATTAACCCCTAATCTGCCCTCCCTAACATCGCCGACACCTACCTTCAATTATTAACCCCTAATCTTCCGATCGGAGCTCACCGCTATTCTAATAAATGTATTAACCCCTAAAGCTAAGTCTAACCCTAACACTAACACCCCCCTAACTTAAATATAATTTACATATAACGAAATAAATTAACTCTTATTAAATAAATTAATCCTATTTAAAGCTAAATACTTACCTGTAAAATAAACCCTAATATAGCTACAATATAAATTATAATTATATTTTAGCTATTTTAGGATTAATATTTATTTTACAGGCAACTTGGTATTTATTTTAACTAGGTACAATAGCTATTAAATAGTTAAGAACTATTTAATAGTTACCTAGTTAAAATAATTACAAAATTACCTGTAAAATAAATCCTAACCTAAGATATAATTAAACCTAACACTACCCTATCAATAAAATAATTAAATAAACTACCTACAATTACCTACAATTAACCTAACACTACACTATCAATAAATTAAATAAACACAATTGCTACAAATAAATACAATTAAATAAACTAGCTAAAGTACAAAAAATAAAAAAGAACTAAGTTACAGAAAATAAAAAAATATTTACAAACATAAGAAAAATATTACAACAATTTTAAACTAATTACACCTACTCTAAGCCCCCTAATAAAATAACAAAGCCCCCCAAAATAAAAAATTCCCTACCCTATTCTAAATTTAAAAAGTTACAAGCTCTTTTACCTTACCAGCCCTGAACAGGGCCCTTTGCGGGGCATGCCCCAAGAAGTTCAGCTCTTTTGCCTGTAAAAGAAAACATACAATACCCCCCCCCAACATTACAACCCACCACCCACATACCCCTAATCTAACCCAAACCACCCTTAAATAAACCTAACACTAAGCCCCTGAAGATCTTCCTACCTTGTCTTCACCATACCAGGTTCACCGATCCGTCCTGGCTCCGATATCTTCATCCAACCCAAGCGGGGGCTAGACATCCACTGAAGAAGTCCAGAAGAGGGTCCAAAGTCTTCCTCCTATCCGGCAAGAAGAGGACATCCGGACCGGCAAACATCTTCTCCAAGCGGCATCTTCTATCTTCTTCCATCCGGTGCGGAGCGGGTCCATCTTGAAGCAGGCGACGCGGATCCATCCTCTTCTTCCGATGTCTCCCGACGAATGACGGTTCCTTTAAGGGACGTCATCCAAGATGGCGTCCCTCGAATTCCGATTGGCTGATAGGATTCTATCAGCCAATCGGAATTAAGGTAGGAATTTTCTGATTGGCTGATGGAATCAGCCAATCAGAATCAAGTTCAATCCGATTGGCTGATCCAATCAGCCAATCAGATTGAGCTCGCATTCTATTGGCTGTTCCGACAGGAGCGAGCTGCACTTAGTGCTATGGCGCGGTCGGGCCGGGCTGTGACTATACAGCTGGTCCGATGCGCTGACTGAATATTACAGACCCGCTCAGCAGAGAGCAGAGAGCGGGTCTGTAAAAGCGCCGTATTTTAGCAAATTAAACTGTAAAAAAGGCTTTTATGGCTATAGCACCTAAATAATGTTATATAATTCTGCACTATGTGCAGAATTATATAACATTATTTTTAAGGTTTACTGTCCCTTTAAGAATATTAAGTCTATCACCACCTCTATGAGGTTTACATATATGTTCAATGGCAGACCAGCTAAAGGTTTTTAGATTCTGATTATGTTCATCAATAAAGTGGGCTGCTAATGCAGAGCAAGAGACTTCATTTTCAATATATGAGATGTGTTCTCGAATACGAGTCCTTACATCCCTTGTTGTCATTCCAATATATTGTTTTTTATGCTCGGTACATTCTACCAAGTATATTACATGGTCAGTAGAACACTTTATACAACCTTTTATATTGTATTCATTTCCTGTTGTATATGATTTACATGTTTTTGTCACTTTTATGTACCCACACGCTCTACATCTCTTGTTCCCACATTTGTATGTTCCATTGGCTTGCAACCAAGCACTCCCTGTGTTCCTTTCTCTGATTTTAAGCTCACTGGGTGACAATATATTAGCCAAAGATTTACCTTTTTTATATACAAACTTACAACCATTTTCTATTATAGGTTTCAAAACATTATCCCCATATATAAGGGGTAGGTATTTGTTAATGATACCACAAATTTCAGTGTATTGATTTGAATATTGAGTAATAAAAAAGGGTCTTTCGTCTTCTCTGTCATTTTTTTGCTTTGTTTGGTATAAATCTTTCCTGTCCATTTGATTTACTTTCTCGCCAATACTTGCTATTTGATTTCGATTATACCCCCTGGCTACCATCCTTTCTGTTAGTTCAGATTTAGCTCTATTGTAGTCTTCTTTCTGGGAACAGTTCCTTTAAGTACGGATCATTTGGCCTTTTATTATACCCTTGGTAACATGCTTGGGGTGATTACTCTTAGCATGTAATAATGCATATATATATATAATTAAAGGGTCAGTCTACACCAGAATTTTTATTGTTTAAAGAAGATAGATAATCCCGCTGTTACCAATTACTCAATTTTGTATAACCAATAAAGTTATATTAATACACATTTTTTACCTTTGTGATTACCTTGAATCTAAAGCTCAGCAGGCTGCCCCCTAATTTCAGTTCTTTTGACAGACATGAATTTTAACCACTCAGTGCTGTCTCCTAGGTAACTCCACGGGCATGAGCACAAGATTATCTATATGGCACATGTAAACTTACAAACAAGAAAATAGAGAAACGCAATCAAGTGAGACAGAACAAAAGCTAAAAAAACTTTTGTGCTTGTCCACAAGGCCAGTGCCACTCAGGGTGCAGGTCTTTTAGCACATTATGCCTTTTCACAGAGAAAAAATATTCTGTAGTATATCAGTCTGACTGTAACGTTATGTAAAGTATAACAATTACAGATGTAGCAAAATCTTAACAACTTGAACTTAGTCAACTTGATCAGTAAGATATCGTTAGGGTGTAACAAATAAAGAAGTATATTTGCTAGCAAGGAAACAGAACTAATTTATTTGTAATAATATAGTCTTATGTGAGAAGCCAATTTATATCAGAAGTATTAATGGCGAGAGATAAGGCAATAGGACTTGACACTGAAGTACTGAATTTAGACTAATAGAATATGAAAGGTCTGCAAAGGAAATAGGCTGTCAGGGTTCTAATCTGAATTATGGCTACGGAGGCCAGAGCGGAATACAAGAAGATTATATACAATTATAACGGCTAAAGACTCTATATGCATATATAGCATGGAAGTTGTTTGAAACAAGCGGATGGTAACAATGCGTTTATACGGAACCTGATTCACAGCTCCTGATATCAGCCGTTGTGGTGAGTCCAATATCAGGGCAAGTTGCAGCGGTAACAGCGGATAGCTGTGTCTTTAGTAACTGCGTGGAGCGGGGTGTCGTTAGGGTAACAGCTAGCATTGCAGAGGCCAGGGTGATTCTGTGTCAAGAGAGCTCGCAGTGTGATCCAGCTGTTGGTGATGACGTCTACAAGGACTGCTTGAGTCAGCTTCAGTGGTAGGAATCTGAGATTCTTCGTAGCAAAGGCAAAACTGTAGTTAGGAGAAAGTTCAAAGGTTACAAGGTACGTGGTAATAGCTGGTGAGGTGTACATGTAAACACTTCAATAAGCCAGTAATGGTAGTTTTAAGAAAGGAGGATTTATAGTCGAAGAGGAAGTCTAATTAGCAATAAAGGTGGTATTGCTAGGATGTGAGTAAAAATAAAATAAAGGTGGAATCGTGAGATAGGTGGAATCATGACATATTCCCCCCACAAGGAAACCACAGAGAAGATTCATGGAGCAGGCCTGTCCGGTTGCCGGCAGTGAAACACTGAGACCAACCTATTGGCTGACAGATTAGCAGCAGGTTCCCAGGAATCCTCTGAGGAATCAAAACTGGTCCAATGAACAAGATACTGGAGTTGTCCATTATAACATCTTGAGTCGAGTATGGAATGGACTTAATATTCGGAATCCGGAATTGGAGAATCTACCGAGGGAGACAGCAATGTTGAGGAGGAGTTGCATGGTTTAACAAGAGATATATGAAATGTTGGATGGATATGGTATGATGGTGGCAAAAGTAGAGTCACAGTGACAGGGTTCAGGATGGCAGTGATGGGGAAGGGACCAATGAAAAGCTTGTTTAACTTCCTACAGGGATTATGCATCTGTAGGTTCCTAGTGGCCAACCAGACCAACTTTGTACGGACGATGAGGACGGTGGCGAAGATCATAATACCTTTTTTTGTGTGGCTTGTGCTTGTTTAATGTTATCCTGTATAAGTGTAAATGTTTGATTGATGGAGTTAACCAAGTCATTGACTTGAGGGCAAGGAGTATTGGGTGAAGGCAAGGGATGAAACCTGGGATGCATTCCGGAGTTGATGTAAAAAGGTGAATAGCCAGTGGTAGAGTTGGTAGTACTGTTGTAAGCAAACTCAGCATGAGGAAGGAAGGTGGCCCAAGAACCTTGTTTGATGGAACAGTAGCATCTTAAAAATTTTTCCAGCCATTGGTTGGTTCTCCCACACTGACCGTTTGTTTGTGGATGGTAGGAGGTTGTTAGTTGTTGACGTATTTCTAGGGATAAACATAAGAACTTCCAGAATTTAGATGTGAATTGCGAACCTCACTGAGCACAGTTGTAGGGAGACCATGCAAACAAATCACTTCCCTTAGGAATAATTCAGCCGTTTTCTGAGCAGTGGGGAGAGAAGTTGTTGGGATGAAATGGGCCATCTTAGAGAAAAAATCAACAACAACAAAAAATGACGGTAAATTCCGCTGATTTTGGAAGTTCCACAATAAAATCCATGGACACAGTGGCCCATGAATGATTGGGTACAGGTAAGCTTTGAAGCAACCCCAGTGGTAATTGGTGTGAAAGCTTACAAGTATTGCATGTAGAACAAGACTTGATATCATTCTTAACTGAATGTTTAATGGATGGCCACCAATAAGTCCTTTGTAGGAGGTCAAGAGTTTTGTGGATTCCCAAGTGTCCGGCTAATGGAGAATCATGTGTTAAAGATAAAACTTGGGTGCGTAGAGATGGCGGAATGTATAACTTAGACTGGTAACAAAGAAAACCCCTTTTGTCAGGTGAAAGAGGGTATGAGGATTTTGTAGTATCACTTTCTTGGTGAGTTTTTAGATCAAAGAGGTCATCGGAGAGAATAACTAGGATTGATGTTTTAGGAATGATGGTAGATGGGTGTGAGGAGACAATGGGGCCTATCTATCAAGCTCTGAATGTAGCTTGATGCCCTGTGTTTCTGGCGAGCCCACAGGTTCCCCAGAAACACCAGTTATGAAGCAGCCGGAATTCAACCCGATCGAGTACAATTGGGTTGATTGACACCCCCCTGCTGGCGGCCAATTGGCCACGAGTCTGCAGAGGGCGGCATTGCACCAGCAGTTCTTGTGAGCTGCTGGTGCAATGCTGAATACGGAGAGCGTATTGCTCTCCACATTCAGCGATGTCTGTCGGACCTGATCCGCACTGTCGGATCAGGTCCGACAGACATATGATAAATAGGCCTCAATAGGTCTTATTTCTTTCCGAGAGAGTGTGTCTGCATTACCAATTTTTATGCCAGGATGGTAAGTTATGACAAAGGAGAACCGGGAAAAGTAGACACTCCAGCGAAGCTGGCGAGCAGAGAGAGTTCGATTGTTTTGAAGGTATTACAAATTTTTGTGTTCGGTGTAGATTATGACGGGTTGTTTAGCACCCTCCAAAAGATGCCTCCACTGGTCGAAAGAACATTTTATGGCCAGTAATTCCTTCTCCCCTACAGGATAGTTTAATTCAGGTGGTGTCATGAGTCTGGAGAAGTATGAAACCAGATGAAGGGGATCTTTTAATGAAGTCCTTTGTGATAAGACAGAGCCAATAGCATATTCAGAGGCATCAACCTCCAGAACAAATTGGGATTTTGTGTTGGGTATTTGTAGAACAGGGGACGTGACAAATCTAAATTTGAGATGGTCAAAAGCTAGTTGGGTTTGGTCGTTCCAGATGAAAGGGGCTTTGGACTTTGTTAGGTTGGTAAGTGGTTTAGCTATGGCAGCAAAGTTATGAATGAACCGTCTATAAATATTGGCAAAGCCTAGATACCGTTGAACCTCTTTTAGAGTAGTAGGTTTTGGCCATAGGGTAATAGCTGAAATTTTGTTTTCTTCCATTTTGATTTGGCTTTCGCTTATACGGTAACCAAGGAAGGAGACTTCCCTAACGTTAAATAAGCATTTTTCTAATTTAACATAGAGTCTATGTGTTTGTAACCTGGATAACACAACCCTAACATGCGTTATGTGTTCAATGATATTTGATGAATAAATCAAAATGTCATCTAAATAGACAACGAGGAAAGTGTCGAGTATATCCCGGAAGATGTCGTTTATTAAGTTTTGGAATGTTGCAGGTGCATTGCAGAGTCCGAATGGCATGACAGTATACTCGTAGAGACAATACCTGGTCCTGAATGCAGTCAGCCACTCGTCACTGGCCCTTATTCTAACAAGGTTATAGGCACCCCTTAAATCAAGCTTGGTGAAGAACTTGACGCCACGTAAGCTCTCAATCAATTCTGGGATGAGAGGCAATGGGTACCTATTCTTTTTGGTACGCTTATTTAATTCTCAGTAGTCTATAATCGGGCGTAAGGACCCATCCTTGTTTTCAACAACAAAAAATACCTGCACCAGCGGGTGATGTTGAGGGACGGATAAAACCCTTTTTTAGGTTATCACTAATATACGTTTTTAAATACTGTAGTTCGGGTCTAGAAAGTGGAAATATATGTCCGTAAGGTATGGTTGCACCGGGGAACAGGTCTATGGGACAGTCATAGGGCCTATGAGGGGGTAGTGATTCGGTCTCTACTTTATTGAACACATCTGAAAAGTCTAAATACTGTGTAGGTATGGAAGAAGAACTTATAGTAAGAACATTGTTGTTAGGGAAACAAGTGGTGGCACAATACTGAGAAGGGAAGGAGAGGGTGAGATTATTGCAGTGAAAAGCGGGTTGATGGAGTTGAAGCCAAGTGATACAAAGAACAATAGGATAAATAGGAGATGAAATAATATCAAACGTGATAGATTCTGTATGACCAGAGGGAGTTGTGGTAAGTAAGGGGACAGTTTGTTGTGAAACTGGACCAGAAGCTAAGGAAGAACCATCAATAACTTTGAGAGGCAGTGGTGTGCTTTTAAACAGAAAAGGTATTTTATTACTTTTGATCAAATCAACATCTATAAAGTTCCCGCAAGCATCTGTATCTATAATGGCGTTACTGCTGAGCCTGTGATGATCCCACTGTAAGAATAATGGTAAGGTAAGATAAGAAGATGGTTTTGTTTTGGCATACAAACAATGCTTGTTATTAAGTGTCTTACCTAGTTTCTGTTTTAGTAGTAGTGGACAGTCTTTAACTATAGTCAGTCGATGCGCAATACATGCAGAGGTTAAGGTTGCGCCGTCTATTTTTCTCTTGGGGGGGTAAGGGGAGCCCTTAAGAAACTTATATCCATGGGTTGTTCAGGGAGCATTCTGTGTGTAGGGAGACTGGAGGAAGTCTTTTCTTGTTTCCTCTCCCTGAGTCTCCTGTCAATAGTAATGGACAAAGAGTAGAAGTCTTCCAACCGATCAGGTATCCCAGTTCTAGATAATTCATCTTTGATTTCTTCGGAAAGACCTAACCAATATTGATTTTTAAAGGAAACCTCATTCCAGAGGGAATCTCTGGTCCAGATTTTGAAGTGGGTTATATACTCCTCCACAGGAGATTATATACTCCTAGACAGGAGATTTCAATTGTTTCAGACTTCCGAGTTTGCTTTCTGCTGTAATTTGACGATAGGGGTCGTCATAAAGGCTGGACATGCCTTAATCAAGGCATCAAGAGAATTGAGAATTGGATCCTAGGACTCGTAGAAACAGTCAGCCCAATAAGAGAGGATTGTGAGTACCTTAGACCTGTCAGTAGGATAGGTTCTAGGTATTAGCTCAAAGAGTAGAAGACAGGCATTTCTAAATTGTCAGTAGGTGGAGCGGTCACCAGAAAATTTTCTGGATATGAGACCTGTGGTTCTGCCTAATGATCAGTCCCAGCAGGTTTTCCACCTGCAAGTCTCTAAATGCCTGGCTTAAATTGTCTAAACGCTGGTTCAGGCTAAGCAACTGGCTAAGCAACTGAGGGGTCACATCTGAGTGCTCCATATCCGTATTGTAAGGCTGGTTTATTATGTAACGTATGTAACAATTACAGATGTAGCAAAATCTTATCAACTTGAACTTAGTCAACTTGTTCAGTAAGATATCATTAGGGTGTAACAAATAAAGAAGTATATTTGCTAGCAAGGAAACAGAACTAATTTATTTGTAATAATATAGCCTTATGTGAGAAGCCAATTTATATCAGAAGTATTAATGGCGAGAGATAAGGCAATAGGACTTGACACTGAAGTACTGAATTTAGACTAATAGAATATGAAAGGTCTGCAAAATAAATAGGCTGCCAGGGTTCCAATCTGAATTATAGCTATGGAGGCCAGAGCACAATACAAGAACATTATATACAATTATAATGGCTAAAGACTCTATATGCATATATAGCACGGAAGTTGTTTGAAACAAGCGGATGGTAACAATGCGCTTATACGGAACCTGATTCACAGCTCCTCGTATCAGCCGTTGTGGTGAGTCCAATATCAGGGCAAGTTGCAGCAGTAACAGCGGATAGCTGTGTCTTTAGTAACTGCGTGGAGCGGGGTAACAGCTAGCGTTGCAGAGGCTAGGGTGAGTCTGCTTCAGTGGTAGGAATCTGAAATTCTTCGTAGCAAAGGCAAAACTGTAGTTAGGAGAAAGTTCAAAGGTTACAAGGTACGTGGTAATAACTGTTGAGGTGTACATGTAAACACTTCAATAAACCAGCAATGGTAGTTTTGCAGAATGGAGGATTTATAATCGAAGAGGAAATCTAATTAGCAATAAAGGTGGCATTGCTAGATGTGAGTAAAAATAAAATAAAAGGTGGAATCGTGAGATAGGTGGAATCATGACACTGACACTGCCCAATGACAGTCTAGTGCCGAAATACCAGGCAATTCACAAGAAAAAACAATAAACCCCAGACGTACATTTCAGCCTCACTTGGGCCTTTTCAGCAAATTATTCTTGGCTCTCAATATGAGTAAAAAGGGGAAACCAGACGTGGACCATACTTACCAACTTTCCCGATTTTCGTGGGACAGTCACGATTTTAGGGGTCTGTCCCAGGTTGCTAGACATCTGTCCCGCATTGCCAGATGCATTTTTAAAAACATTTTTAAATTCTATTGGGCTCATACTCAGAAGCAGCTGGCTTTTCTCTCCCAGGGTTAGATACCTGTTAGATTCCTTGTGGAAAATGAATGGTGTGTGGGTTAAGTAGGAGTAAGAAGGCTGTATACCCTCTGACCTCAGGTAATGTTGACCTCTAACCCCTGGTAGTGATGATGTCTACCCCTGGTGATAATACTAACATGCCTTCAGTTTTATACGATGAGCAGTGCAACACCAGGGTAACGAACAGTGGCAGCCTCAGACTGCCAGCTAATGTGCTTTCCAACCCCAGGACCCCATGCAATGAGTTACAGATACCCATATATGATGTAGTGTGTGTGTGTCTATCTGTATCTTTAAGTGTGTATGAGTGTGTATCAGCATGTATAAGTGTAAGCTGTGTAGTGTGTGTCTATCTGTATCTATAAGTGTGTGTGTGTCTGTATGTATAAGTGTAGGCTATGTAGTGTGTGTGTCTGCATGTATAAGTGTATGCTGTGTAGTGTGTGTGTGTGTGTGTATCTGTATGTATAAGTGTGTGTGTATCTGCATGTATAAGTGTAAGCTGTGTAGTGTGTGTGTGTGTGTATCTGTATGTATAAGTGTAGGCTATGTAGTGTGTGTATCTGCATGTATAAGTGTATGCTGTGTAGTTTGTGTGTATAAGTATAGGCTATGTAGCGTGTGTATCTGCATGTATAAGTGTATGCTGTGTAGTGTGTGTGTGTGTATCTGTATGTATAAGTGTGTGTGTATCTGCATGTATAAGTGTATAAGTGTAAGCTGTGTAGTGTGTGTGTGTATCTGTATGTATAAGTGTAGGCTATGTAGTGTGTGTGTCTGCATGTATAAATGTAAGCTATGAAGTGTGCATATCTGCATGTATAAGTGTATAATATGTAGTGTGTATGTGTGTGTGTATCTGCATGTATAAGTGTAAGATATATAGTGTGTGTGTGTGTATCTGCATGTATAAGTGTATGCTATGTAGTGTGTGTGAGTGTGTATCTGCATGTATAAGTGTATGCTATGTAGTGTGTGTGTGTGTATGTATATATCTGTATGTATAAGTGTATGCTATGTAGTGTGTGTGTGTATCTGCCTGTATAAATTAATGATATGTAGTGTGTGTCTGCATGTGTAAGTGTATGCAATGTAGTGTGTGTGTGTATCTGTATGTATAAGTGTGTATCTGCATGTATAAGTAGGCTTACCAGAAGTCCCACTTTTACTGGGATTGTCCCAGTTTGGAGGAGCTGTCCCAGTGTCCCACCCAGTTGTTCATTCTGTCCCAGTAGGGTTGCCACCTCCAGGTTTCAAATCATGTGTCCGGGTTTCAGACCGCCTGAAACCCAGACACTCTCCAGCATAGTTGGATGCTGGTACTTTGTTACATACAGCCCTGCTTAGCTTAACGTTTGTGTCCTTCAAAGTTTACATTTAGTAACACAGGCTGAGTGAGCAGCATAGGGTTTTTTTTAATTTTGTAGGGCTACTTGGTTTATTTTTCTAAGAATTTAACACCCTGACCCCTGGTGACATTGCCGGTAATACACATTTAGGGGAATCATATGAGTATGACTAGGAAGTACAGACAGGCAGGATGTTTGGCGTGGAACTTTCTTTACTTCATGCAGGATAGCATTTTGGTTATAATCTTCCTGCATTATGGTATAGAGTAGCCTCTTAAACAGCTTTAGCAGGTACGTGTTTCTTTTTTACTTTCATTCAATGTTGCATTTATGCCTTATCAGTATTTGGCTCTGTTCCTTAATTAGACACATAAAACACATATTACACTGCAGATATTAAATTGTGAAATTGATAATTATGAAAGTGATAATTATGCTTGATGTTTGGCATTATTTAGAATCTGAGATTTAGATTAATGATTTATTTGCCATGACAACGTAATGGTGCCTTTTTCACTAGGGGGTGGTGTTATGGTCTATTTAAACTGTGTGATTCACTTGTTTGACTGAGGAAGGGTAGAGTATCCACCAAACATTACACACATAAAAGCTACTACTTTAAAAGGACCGTTAATTGCCACGCCCCCTTGACCACGCTCCTGACCACACCCCCACTGGCACCGCACCAGGTGGTCCCAGTTTCACCTCTAAAAATTATGGTAAGCCTATGTATAAGTGTATGCTGTGTAGTGTGTATCTGTATGAATAAATGTGTGTGTGTGTGTGTATCTGCATGTATAGGTGTATGCTGTGTAGTGTGTATCTGTATGTATAAGTGTGTGTGTGTATCTGCATGTATAGGTGTATGCTGTGTAGTGTGTATCTGTATGTATAAGTGTAAGCTATGTAGTGTGTGTGTGTATGTGCATGTGTAAGTGTAAGCTATGTAGTGTGTGTGTATGTGCATGTGTAAGTGTAAGCTATGCAGTGTGTGTGTATCTGCATGTATAAGTGTATGCTATGTAGTGTGTGTGTGTGTATGTGCATGTATAAGTGTATGCTATGTAGTGTGTGTGTATCTGCATGTATAAGTGTATGCTATGTAGTGTGTGTGTGTATGTGCATGTGTAAGTGTATGCTATGTAGTGTGTTACTGTGCATTTTTGCTAACTTTAAAGGCCAGAATCTAGAATGTTAATGGGGAAAGCAGAGAGCAGTTTTAAATAATCTATTATTAAATGTCCAATTAAGAAAAATATATAGCACTGTCTCTGCAAAGGCTAATTAAATACAGAGCTTACATAGCTATTCCAGTGGTTTGAGCTTGTGTTTGATTTGCTGCCCAAGAGTATTAAATATATGACTTTATTTAGAATTTTATTTATATTACTTTGGTCTTATGATTTTTTAAGCCCCGCCCCTGCTCCTACCCACCACATTTCATTTTTTTGCCGCGGAGGGGGGTGTCCCTCTTTTGAAATTTAAAATATTGGGAGGTATGCGTGGACTCCTTGCACATATGCTCTAGAGAGATGCAACTGCACCTCACTGACGAGGCCCAAAGTAGGCCGAAACGTACCTCTGGGGTTTGTTGTTTTCTCTTGTTCAGAGAAGACTTGCCTGGTATTTTGGCTCTGGGCTGTCATTGGGCAGACTGATATGCTGTAGGATATTTTTTCTCTGTGAAAGGCATAATGTGCTAAAAGAGACTGCACCCTGAGTGGCACTGGCACAGATATTTTTCTAGCTTTTGTTCTGTCTCAGTTGAGTGCATCTCTATTTTCTTGTTTACATGTGAACTTACATCCTCTAGTTGTTAAAAATTGTCAAAATGCATGCAGATAAGAGGCGGCCTTCAAGGTCTAAGAAATTAGCATATGGGTCTACCTAGGTTTAGCTTTCAACTAAGAATACCAACAGAACAAAGCAAAATTGATTATAAAAGTTTATTTTTGACTAGATTGTCCCTTTAAGCAATGATATATCTAGAATTAAGCAATGAGTCTGTATACAAAATAAACGTTGCTAAAACATTTAGGGCTAGATTAGCATGGGATGTTCTAAGAAATATCGCAACCGTGTTAATTTGTACACATATTACAAGTTTAAAGTAAATTGGTGCACTCGAGCGCAAACAGAATTTGCGCTCTTTGGGTTAGTGCGACTGAAAACCTTGAGGCCCATTTATCAAGCTCCGAATTGAGCTTGAAGGGCCGTGTTTCTGGCAAGTCTTCAGACTCGCCAGAAACACAAGTTATGAAGCAGCGGTCTAAAGACCGCTGCTCCATAACCCCGTCCGCCAGCTCTGAGAAGGCGGACAGGAATCGGCGGAAATCAAGTACGATCGGGTTGACTGACACCTCCCTGCTGGCGGCTGATTGGCAGCGAGTCAGCAGGGGACAGTGTTGCACCAGCAGCTCTTGTGAGCTGCTGGTGCAATGTTAAATGCGGAGAGTGTATTGCTCTCCGCATTTAGCGAGGTCTTGCGGACCTGATCCGCACTGTCGGATCAGGTCTGCAAGACCTTTGTTAAATTGGCCTCCTTGTGTAAAGTGTAAGGGTTAAAAAAAAAGTGCTACACTCATACATACACTTTCTAATAAAACAATTATTGATATTGGTATTTATAAAAATACCTTTGTATAAGGGTTAAAAGGTATATGGTATATGACAAGATTTGTGACTGGAAAGAACTATAATATATAGAATGCAGACCTACAGTTCTTAATCTCCTTTTTTACTCAATAAGTGGGAATCCCTGGATTTTTTGTGTTATATTACATACATATTACAGTGCGAAAAACAAAGTTTATTAACCCCTTAATGACCACAGCACTTTTCCATTTTCTGTCCGTTTGGGACCAAGGCTATTTTTACATTTCTGCTGTGTTTGTGTTTAGCTGTAATTTTCCTCTTACTCATTTACTGTACCCACACATATTATATACCGTTTTTCTCGCCATTAAATGGACTATCTAAATATACCATTATCTTCATCATATCTTATAATTTACTATAAAAAAAAATATAAAATATGAGGAAAAAATGGAAAAAAACACACTTTTTCTAACTTTGACCCCCAAAATCTGTTACACATCTACAACCACCAAAAAACAACCATGCTAAATAGTTTCTAAATTTTTTCCTGAGTTTAGAAATACCCAATGTTTACATCTTCTTTGCTTTTTTTGTAAGTTATAGGGCCATAAATACAAGTAGCACTTTGCTATTTCCAAACCATTATTTTTCAAAATTAGCGCTAGTTACATTAGAACACTAATATCTTTCAGGAATCTCTGAATATCCATTGACATGTATATATTTTTTTTTAGTAGACATCCCAAAGTATTGATCTAGGCCCATTTTGGTATATTTCATGCCATCATTTCGCCGCCAAATGCGATTAAATACAAAAAATCGTTCACTTTTTCACTAATTTTTTTCACAAACTTTTGGTTTCTCACTGAAATTATTTACAAACAGCTTGTGCAATTATGGCTTAAATGGTTGTAAATTCTTCTCTGGGATCCCCTTTGTTCAGAAATAGCAGACATATATGGCTTTGGCATTGCTTTTTAGCAATTAGAAGGCTGCTAAATGCCACTGTGCACTACACGTGTATTATGTCCAGTAGTGAAGGGGTTAATTAGGGAGCATGTAGGGAACTTTTAGAGGTAATTTTAGCTTTAGTATAGTGTAGTACACAACCCCAAGTATTGATCTAGGCCAATTTTGGTATATTTCATGCCACCATTTCACCGCCAAATGCGATCAAATTAAAAAAACGTTACATTTTTCACAATTTTAGGTTTTTCACTGAAATCATTTACAAACAGCTTGTGCAATTATGGCACAAATGGTTGTAAATGCTTCTCTGGGATCCCCTTTGTTCAGAAATAGCAGACATATATGGCTTTGGCATTGCTTTTTGTTAATTAGAAGGCCCCCAAATGCCGCTGCGCATCACACGTGTATTATGGCTAGCAGTGATGGGGTTAATTATGTAGCTTGTAGGGTTAATTTTAGCTTTAGTGTAGAGCTCAGCCTCCCACCTGAAATATCAGACCCCCTGATCCCTCCCAAACAGCTCTCTTCCCTCCCCCACCCCACAATTGTCCCCGCCATCTTAAGTACTGGCAGACACTCTGCCAGTACTAAAATAAAAGCTATATTTGTTTTTTTGGGGGGGGTTTCTTTGCATATTTACATATGCTACTGTGTAGGATCCCCCCTTAGCCCCCAATCTCACTAATCCCCCACCAAACAGATCTCTAACCCTCCCCCTCTGCCTTAATGGGCGCCATCTTGGGTACTGGCAGCTGTCTGCCAGTACCCAGTTTAGTAAAAAAAGTGTTTGTTTTTTTCATTTAATTGCCCTTTTCTGTAGTGTAGCTTCCCCCCCCCCCCCCAGATCAACCCCCCACCCCTTCCAGATCCCTTTATTTATTTAAATGTGGTTTTTTTTGTCTTTTATTACCATTTTTATTTCTGCAGTGTAGCGGTTCCCTCCCGCTCCCGCCCGTGCACGCGCCCGCCCGCTGCCCCCGTGCATGCGCGCGCTCCCGTGTGCGCTCCCGCCTATCCCGCCCCCGATCCCGCCCCCCTCCACTTCATACGGCACACCGATGGCCGCCCACCCGCCTCCCAGACTTGCTCCCACCCACCAACGATATCGGCCACCGATGTCCGGTGCAGAGAGGGCCACAGAGTGGCTCTCTCTGCATCGGATGGCCAAGGGGGGTTATTGCAGGATGCCTCGATATCAAGGCATCACTGCAATAACCGGAAAGCAGCTGGAAGCGAGTAGGATCGCTTCCAGCTGCTTTCCAGACCAAGGACGTACGCCACACGTCCTCGGTCATTAACTGTATTTTTTTTGAGGACGTGTGGCGTACGTCCTTGGTCCTTAAGGGGTTAAAGTATTTGGTATTTTTTGAAATTTCCCAATTTGGGCTAGATTACGGGTGGAGCCCTATTTTGCAATCCTGCATTAAATTTGCTAGGCGGAGGCTTTTTTCCCACGTCGTGTTGTAATGGGTTCCAATGCACACACACACACACACACACACACACACACATATATATATATATATATATATATATATTTATATTTATGTGTGTGTGTACATTTATATTTATGTGTTTATATGTCTATAATTAAGTATATGTCTATAAATAGATATATACACATATAAATACATCTGTATATATATCTGTATATATACACACATATATTGGGCTATGGATCTGCCCTTGAAGCTTGCCACCTTTTAACTGGCGAGAAAAAAGAGTGACTGTTGTGTGAAAATGTTTTCAGAATGACTCTGGGATTTAAGAGAAAATTTCATATACGCCAATAGAATGGCATGTTCAGCTCATTTTATGAAACAACAATTATTCTTTGTATTTTGTACTTTTAAGTCCAAATTTCTTGCTGTTTTTTTGGGGGGGTTTTGCATACCCGGTGAACTTAAATTACGATTTACACTGTGCATACTTAATACGATTTATTCCTGTGTAATTTACATACAAATTTTATGTTTTTGATAAAATACGATTTTTGGGAAATCAATTTTGTTACGACTTTTGATGCAGCTTAACACCACAATTGTTTCCTGTGTATATTTTTTGTGAATGTTTAAACTATTAATTTTATGTGTTTTTTTAAATTACTATTTTTATTGTGTACTTTTGTAATGTATGCATCTCCTTCCTATACAAAAATGCAGCATACGCCCCTTAATGAGACACCCTGTTTTCAGGGTAAAAAGTGGCTTTATAGAATTCCACCAGGGAAACATAAGTAGCGTTCTTATAGAATATAACCAGCCCAGAGAGCTTTTTTAGAATCGGGCCCATTATGATGAATTGTGCAAAGCTGACAGACAACAGATGACTGTATTTCAAATACGCATTATTATGTGGCACAGTAATATACTAAAACATATCTGGAAAGACACTGATGTATTTATGATAATGTTCGACCATAAAAATGGAACTGTATTTTAAATCAAGAAAGAGTAATATTCACAGTATACATTTGAGTATCTTACACATATGAGCAGACTTTAAATTACTTTTTTTTTTTTTTTTAAAACAAATGCATTTATTTTAAGCTGTGGATATTCTTGCAAAATTATCCATTATTGGGACAATATATTAATATTTTGACTAATTGCTTTAAAAGGATATGGAAACCAAGGTTTTTCTTTTAGCCACCAATCAGCAAGCGCTATCAAGGTGCTGAACCGAAAATGGGCCGGCTTCTAAGCTTACTATTCCTGCTTTTTCAAATAAAGATACCAAGAGAATGAAGAAAAATTGATAATAGGAGTAAATTAGAAAGTTGCTTACAATTGCATGCTCTATCTGAACCATGAAAGAAAGAAAAAAAATGGGTTTCATATTCCTTTAACCCCTTAATGACCACAGCACTTTTCCATTTTCTGTCCGTTTGGGACCAAGGCTATTTTTTACATTTTTGCAGTGTTTTGTTTAGCTGTAATTTTCCTTTTACTCATTTACTGTACCCACACATATTATATACCGTTTTTCTCACCATTAAATGGCATTTCTACAGATAACATTATTTTCATCATATCTTCTAATTTACTATAAAAAAATTATAAAATATGAGGAAAAAATGGAAAAAAACACACTTTTTCTAACTTAGACCCCCAAAATCTGTTACAGATTTACAACCACCAAAAAACACCCATGCTAAATAGTTTCTAAATTTTATCCTGAGTTTAGAAATACCCAATGTTTACACGTTCTTTGCTTTTTTTGTAAGTTATAGGGCAATAAATACAAGTAGCACTTTGCTATTTCCAAACCATTTTCTTTTTTCAAAATTAGCGCTAGTTACATTAGAACACTAATATCTTTCAGGAATCCTTGAATAACCCTTCACATGTGTATATATACATATATTTTTTTTAGTAGATATCCCAAAGTATTGATCTAGGCCAATTTTGGTATATTTCATGCCACCATTTCACCGCCAAATGCGATCAAATCCAAAAAATCGTTCACTTTTTTACAAATTTTTTCACAAACTTTCGGTTTCTCAGTGAAATTATTTACAAACAGCTTGTGCAATTATGGCATAAATGGTTGTAAATTCTTCTCTGGGATCCCCTTTGCTCAGAAATAGCAGACATATATTGCTTTGGTGTTGCTTTTTGGTAATTAGAAGGCCGCTAAATGCCACTGTGCACCACATGTGTATTATGCCCAACAGTGAAGGGGTTAATTAGAGAGCATGTAGGGAGCTTTTTGGGGTAATTTTAGCTTTAGTGTAGTGTAGTAGACAACCCCAAGTATTGATCTAGGCACATTTTGGTATATTTCATGCCACCATTTCACCGCCAAATGCGATCAAATTAAAAAAAACGTTATTTTTTTAACAATTTTAGGTTTCTCACTGAAATCATTTACAAACAGCTTGTGCAATTATGGCACAAATGGTTGTAAATGCTTCTCTGGGATCCCCTTTGTTCAGAAATAGCAGACAAATATGGCTTTGGCATTGCTTTTTGGTAATTAGAAGGCCGCTAAATGCCGCTGCCCACCACACGTGTATTATGCCCAGCAGTGCAGGGGTTAATTAGGGAGCTTGTATGGTTAATTTTAGCTTTAGTGTAGTGTAGTAGACAACCCAAAGTATTGATCTAGGCCCATTTTGGTATATTTCATGACACAATTTTACCGCCAAATGCGATCAAATTAAAAAAAAAAGTTACATTTTTCACAATTGTAGGTTTCTCACTGAAATTATTTACAAACAGCTTGTGCAATTATGACACAAATGGTTATAAATGCTTCTCTGGGATCCCCTTTGTTCAGAAATAGCAGACATATATGACTTTGGCGTTGCTTTCTGGTAATTAGAAGGCCGCTAAATGCTGCTGCGCCTCACATGTGTATTATGGCTAGCAGTGAAGGGGTTAATTAGGGAGTTTGTAGGGAGCTTGCAGGGTTAATTTTAGCTTTAATGTAGAGATAAGCCTCCCACCTGACACATCCCACCCCCTGATCCCTCCCAAACAGCTCCCTTCCCTCCCCCACCCCACAATTGTCCCTGCCATCTTAAGTACTGGCAGAAAGTCTGCCAGTACTAAAATAAAAAAAATATTTTTTAGCATATTTACATATGCTACTGTGTAGGACCCCCCCCTTAGCCCCCAACCTCCCTGATCCCCCCCAAAACCGCTCTCTAACCCTCCCCCTCTGCCTTATTGGGGGCCATTTTGGGTACTGGAAGCTGTCTGCCAGTACCCAGTTTGCAAAAAAAAATGGTACAGGGTACGTCCTTGGTCGTTAACTGACTTTTTTTTGAGCACGCACCCTGCACGTCCTTGGTCGTTAAGGGGTTAAAGGGACACTGAACCCCAATTTTTTCTTTCGTGATTCAGATAGAGCCTGCAATTTTAAGCAACTTTCTAATTTACTCCTATTATCAATTTTTCCTCATTCTCTTGCTATCTTTATTTGAAAAAGAAGGCATCTAAGTCTGGACAGCACTTTTTATTGGTGGATGAATTTATCTACCAATCAGCAAGAACAACCCAGGTTGTTCACCAAAAATGGGCCGGCATCTAATCTTAAATTCTTGCATTTCAAATAAACATACCAAGAGAATGAAGAAAATTTGATAATAGGAGTAAATTAGAAAGTTGCTTAAAATGTCATGCTGTATCTGAAAAAATGTCATGCTCTATCTAAATCACAAAAGAAAAAAATTGTGTTCAGTGTCCCTTTAAGCTGTATTCACAGACAACTACCAAATGTTGTATTTTTCATAATTGCATGAATAAAAAGAAAGAAATATTAGCATTCCATCAATCATAAAATGACAGCACACATGTTATAAAACTGTTTTCACATTTTTTCCCCCTAGAGTTTTAGAAACATTGATTTATTTTGCAACATAGCTGTTCACTGTTCTACCTAATTGGTACTTTGCATATTTTTTGTAGTGTTTAAATAACATGTTCATATTGAGATTGAGTTGGTTTAGGTTGTAAATGATTTTTACACCCTTCAGAAGATGCAAATAACTTGTTGTACTAGACCTAGTCCTAGAATGTTTATAATCACATCTTCAACATTCAATGGCCTCTAGTTATCAAGCTCTGGACGTACCTGCCATCGCCGGCCCCAATACCCTGCCTAAGCTTGCCTCACATTGCCGCCGCGGACCTGAATACGCTCGCCAAAGTTATAAAAAAAGCTGTCAAAAAGCCACGCACCAAGTACAGTGCGATGAGCAGCGGACTGTGATAGTTATCACTCATCCGATCTCGCTGCTCTTCGGCTTTTTTACAGCTTTATTGATAAGCTGTCAGTAAGCACCCACACCAACTATACTGTTCTACCCCCTATACCGGCGCCCCCGGAGCCCCCCGCAACTAAATAAAGTTATTAACCCCTTAACTGCCGCTCCTAGACCCAGCCGCAACTATATTAAACATGTTAACCCCTAAACCGCTGCTCCCGGAGCCCACCGCCACTCTAATAAACTTATTAACCCCTAAAACCGCTGCTCCTGGACCCCGCCGCCACCTATATAATACCTATTAACCCCTATCCTGCCCCCCTTATACCGCCACCACCTATAATACATTTATTAACCCCTATCCTGCCAATCCCGTACCCCCGCCGCAACTAAATAAATTGTTTAACCCCTAAACCGCAGCTCCCAGACCCCGCCGCCACCTATATTAAACTAAATAACCACTAATCTGCCCCCCCTTCACCGTTGCCACCTATAATAAATTTATTAACCCTTATCCTGCCCCCCTATACCGCCGCCATCTATATTAAACTAATTAACCCCTAACCTAAGTCTAACACTAAGTCTAACACCCCCTAACTTAAATATTATTTTAATAAGTCTAAATAAAAATTACTCTTATTAACTAAATTAATCCTATTTAAAACTAAATACTTACCTATAAAATAAACCCTAATATAGCTACAATATAACTAATAATTATATTGTAGCTATTTTAGGATTTATTTTTATTTTACAGGCAAATTTAAATTTATTTTAACTAGGTACAATAGCTATTAAATAGTTATAAACTATTTAATAGCTACCTAGATAAAATAAAAATAAATTTGCCTGTAAAATAAAAACTAACCTAAGTTACAATTATACCTAACACTACACTATCATTAAATAAATTATTCCTATTTAAAACTAAATACTTACCTGTAAAATAAACCCTAAGATAGCTACAATGTAATTAATAATTACATTGTAGCTATTTTAGGATTTATATTTATTTTACACATAACTTTGTATTTATTTTAACTAGGTACAATAGTTATTAAATAGTTATTAACTATTTAATAACTACCAAGCTAAAAGAAATAAAATATTGCCTGTAAAATAAATCCTAACCTAAGTTAGGGCTAGGGCTTTTTGCGGGGCATGCCCCAAAGTAATCAGCTCTTTTGCCTTTTATAAAAAATACAACCCCCCAACATTAAAACCCACCACCCACATACCCCTACTCTAACCCAAACCCCCCTTAAATAAACCTAACACTACCCCCCTGAAGATCTCCCTACCTTGAGTCGTGTTCACCCAGCCGGGCCGAAGTCTTCATCCAAGGGGCGCTGAAGAAGTCTTCCATCCGATAGAAGTCATCATCCAAGGGGCGCTGAAGAAGTCTTCCATCCGATAGAAGTCATCATCCAGGCAGCGTCTTCAATCTTCATCCATCCGGAGCGGAGCAGAGCCATCTTCAAAGCAGCTGACGCGGATCCATCCTTCTTTACTGACGCCTACTTGCCGAATGAATATTCCTTTAAGTGACATCATCCAAGATGGCGTCCCTCGAATTCCGATTGGCTGATAGGATTCTGTCAGCCAATCGGAATTAAGGTAGGAAAAATCTGATTGGCTGATTCAATCAGCCAATCAGATTCAAGTTCAATCCGATTGGCTGATCCAATCAGCCAATCAGATTGAGCTTGCATTCTATTGGCTGTTCCGATTGGCTGTGCCAATCAGGTTTTTCCTACCTTAATTCCGATTGGCTGATAGAATCCTATCAGCCAATCGGAATTCGAGGGACGCCATCTTGGATGACGTCCCTTAAAGGAACCTTCATTCGTCGTCTAGTCGTCGGGAGAAGAGGATGTTCCGCGCCGGAGGTCTTGAAGATGGAGCCGCTCCTCGTCGGATGGATGAAGATAGAAGATGCCGCTTGGATGAAGATGTTTGACGGTCCGGATGTCATCTTCTTGCCGGATAGGAGGAAGACTTCGGAGCCTCTTCTGGACCTCTTCTTGCCGGATAGGATGAAGACTTCGGACCCTCTTCTGGACGGATCGGTGATACCCGGCGTGGTGAAGATAAGGTAGGGAGATCTTAGGGGTCTTAGTGTTAGGTTTTTTAAGGGGGGTTTGGGTTAGATTAGGGGTATGTGGGTGGTGGGTTGTAATGTTGGGGGGGGTATTGTATGTTTTTTTTCAGGCAAAAGAGCTGAATTCTTTGGGGCATGCCCCGCAAAAGGCCCTTTTAAGGGCTGGTAAGGTAAAAGAGCTGTAAACTTTTTATTTTAGAATAGGGTAGGGCATTTTTTTATTTTGGGGGGCTTTGTTATTTTTTTAGGGGGCTTAGAGTATGTGTAATTAGTTTAAAATTCTTGTAATCTTTTTTATTTTTTGTAATTTAGTTTTTTTTTTTGTAATTTAGTGTTTTTTTTTTTTGTAATTTAGTGTTTGTTTTTTTGTAATTTAGTTTAGTTGATTTAATTGTAGGTAATTGTAGGTAGTTTATTTAATTAAATTATTGATCGTGTAGTGTTAGGTTTAATTGTAACTTAGGTTAGGATTTATTTTACAGGTAATTTTGTAATTATTTTAACTAGGTAGCTATTAAATAGTTATTAACTATTTAATAGCTATTGTACCTAGTTAAAATAAATACAAAGTTGCCTGTAAAATAAATATAAATCCTACAATAGCTACAATGTAATTATTATTTATATTGTAGCTATATTAGGGTTTATTTTACAGGTAAGTATTTAGCTTTAAATAGGAATAATTTATTTAATAAGATTTATTTTATTTCGTTAGATTTAAATTATATTTGTTTGTTTTTTTAATTTAGTTTAGTTTATTTAATTGTATTTAATTGTAGGTATTTGTAGCTAATTTATTTAATTAATTTAATGATAGTGTAGTGTTAGGTTTAATTGTAACTTAGATTAGGATTTATTTTACAGGTATTTTTTTATTTCTTTTAGCTTGGTAGTCATTAAATAGAAAGAGAGAGAGAGATGCACTCAGCTGAGACAGAACATAAGCTAGAAAAACTTCTGTGCCTGTTCATTTTACTATAGGGTGCCACTCAGGGTGCATACTCTTTTAGCACACTATGCCCCTTCACAGAGAAAAAATATCCTGTAGCATATCAGTCTGACCCTGCCCAATGACAGTCCAGCACCGAAATACCAGGCAATTCTTCTCTGAACAAGAGAAACAACAACCCCAGATGATCGTTTCGGCCTTCTGTGGGCCTCGTCAGTGAGGTGCAGTCGCATCTCTCTAAGGGCATGTGTGCAAGGAGTCCATGGCTGGTTTCCCCTTTTACTCTTAGGGAGACCCAAGAGCAATTTGCATAAATAAAAAGAGAGAGAGAGATGCACTAAGCTTAGACAGAACATAAGCTAGAAAAACTTCTGTGCCTGTTCATTTTATTATAGGGTGCCACTCAGGGTGCATACTCTTTTAGCACACTATGCCCCTTCACAGAGAAAAAATATCCTGTAGCATATCAGTCTGACCCTGCCCAATGACAGTCCAGCACCGAAATACCAGGCAATTCTTCTCTGAACAAGAGAAAAAAACAACCCCAGACGATCGTTTCGTAATTTTTTTATTAGAAAAATAATCATATATGCATATATACAAAATAAAATCATAATAACAAATGCAAACAAAATAACTCTTGTTACAAAACTGAAATATTGACCCAAATTTTTGTCATCAGAAAAAAATCAAAATGCAAACATTAAACTTAAATAATCACACAAAATAAAATTAAACATATTTCAAATACAGACAAAAACAAACTGGAGGAAAAAAAAAAAAAAAAAAAAAAAAAAAAAAAAAAAACTAAATAATCCAATCCTTCCACTTCTTTGTCTTCCAGATGCCTTCAGAATCTAATTCCCCATATCGCCTCCTATCAAAAGAAAAATACAAAAACAACTTCCCACGGATCATACCCACACAATTACCTACAGTAACTAGCTCTTTCTTAAAAATCAAAATATTACGCACATCCCACAACACCTCCTTCACACAACATGCCAACAACCATATCAATCTTGCTTTCTCCTTTTCCACACCACTTCCACACAAACCATACATCATCATATTAAAAGTAAAAAACTGCACTCCAGTCAAACCCTTAATCATCCTTTTCAAACTTCTCCAAACATCCCTAGCATGCTCACAATTCCAAAACAAATGAATAACACTCTCGCTTTGAAAACAACCATCTCTAGGACACACTTCTGAAGCCACTAAACGACGCATTCTCTGAAAATCCCTTGTTGGCAAACACTTATGCACACTCATCCAACTAATATCTTTCTGCCTATTCATCAAATTCTTATTACACACATTTTTCCATACCAACACACATTCATTTTCATTCAAACCCCCAATCAACTCAAGACCTTCCTTCTTCTCCAACATTTTCAACACCATTCTGTTTGCACACCACATCTCCCTACTAACATTCTCCAAACCATATTTTTTAATCCAACATTCCACCCTTACATAAAACCACGGAACAGCAAAACATACCGGTTTCTTTCTATCAATCTCAAATAAACCATATCGTCTTAAAACATTTCCACAAGCATACTTTACCATACAACCAGCCATGCTATCCTTACCACTCAGAACCACACACCTACTAACATATTTCACAGCCAAAAATCTCTCCACATTTGGAAAACCCTTAACACCAACATTCTTACTCTTAACAACAACATCTCTTTTCAAACGCTCCATACCAGAACTCCAGAAAAAAGAAAACAACACTCTCAAAATTCTCTGAAAAATCCTCTCAGGTGGCGGAAAAACGCCAAATATAACATAATAGGGATCAAAACCGATTTAATAACTAACATTTTTCCTTCCAAAGATAAAGTCCTTAAAGACCAAAACTGAAGTTTTCTACTCACTTTATCAAAAACATTCTCCCAACTTTCCAAGCCTTTTAAATCCACATCAAATTTCACACCCAACACCTCAATTGCACCTTCAGTCACAGGCCATCCACAGGAATCAATCTCCCTATCATTACCAAAAACTTTAACTTTACACTTATTCCAATTAACTCTGAAACCACTTGCCATACAAAAACATTCAACTAAAGTTTTCACCCTCCTCAAACCAGCCTGAGTCTCACATACCACATTCACATCATCCATATACCCAATCACTTTTAAACACCTTCCATTACTACCAGGAACACTCACACCTCTAACTAATTTATCCTTCCTCAAACTAGTTAATAATGGCTCAATGACACATACAAATAACACAGGAGACAAAGGACATCCTTGACGCACTCCAGATTTAACACAAAATTCCTCAGTCAAAAAACCATTAACCTGGACTTGACTCACAATATCACTATACAAACATTTAAACCATCCAATAATCTTACCAGAAAAACCTAAACAGTCTAAAACATGAAACATAAAATCATGCACTACCCTATCATACGCTTTTTCAAAATCCACAATAGCACCAGCAACAGACCTCATCCTCTCCCTCACATTCCACAGTACATCACGTAGTAACAACAAACTTTCAGAAATCTGACGCCCAGGAACAGCACACACTTGCTCTTCACCCACAACCTTACCAATCACTTCACGCATTCTATTTGCCAACACCTTTGCAATAACCTTATAGTCAACATTCAACAACGTAATCGGCCTCCAATTCCTCAAATCTCTCTTATCACCCTTTTAAAATAACAAAACAATCAAACCTTTCCTCATTGAAACAGGCAAAACATTCATTCTAAAAACAAACTTACAAACATCCAACATATCCACCCCAATCAAATTCCAAAAACAAGTATAAAATTCAACAGGCAAACCATCACAACCAGGTACCTTCCCATTCTTCAAACTCCTAACAACCTCTGCAATCTCATCCAAACTTAGATCCCTTTCTAACAAATCATTATCATATTTTTCCAACTTAACCTCAATGTTTTCCAACAACTCATTTTCCAATAAAACATCTCTTGTTTTTTCTTTATACAGCGCACTGTAAAACTCATGAACTTCACGCAAAACACCATCCGTACCATTAACTTCACACTCAACCTTATCAAAAACACTAACAAAACCAGTCTTTCCTTCAAAAGCTTTCTTAAAAAAATATTTACTACAAGACTCATCCTTTTCCATTTTCTCCAATCTTGCCATAAAAACAATTTTCTTTCCTTTTTCATGCATACACTTTTTAATTATCTTTCTTGCTTCAGCAATTTCCTCATGCACATCAATACCACAATTTCTCAATTCATACAAATACAACAACCTCAGATACCATTTATCATACAACTCCCTTTCCATTCTAGCTTTCTCAAAGCCTTTCTTAATAAAAAACCTCTTTATTTCCACCTTCAACCATTCCCACCACATAAGCACATTACTAAAATCACATTTTCTTTCACGCCACCTTTCATACATCCAAACAAACTGACGCTTAAACTTCTCATCTTCTAACAAATCCACATTCAGTTTCCAAACACCCTTACCATACTTGATCTTCAAATCACAATTCACCTTACACATCAAAAGGGCATGATCCGTAAAGGGCATCCGCTTTAAAGAAAAATCATCAACACATAAAAATTTAGATAAAAAACAAAAATCAATTTGAGATTTTATCCCACCACTATCACTAAAGAAAGTAAAACCCTCCCCAGAAAACGAAACAGACCCAAAAGCATCCTTCAAACCGAAAGATTTAAGCAAATCAAGTAAAAACTTCCCTGAGCTATCCACCCTACAATCACTCCCACCCTCTCTGTCCCCATTCTTAATAATACAATTAAAATCCCAACCAAAAAAGTTGGCTCTCGACCTGGCAGAAAAAAACTTTAAAGTTTCAAAATCAAGCAAACGTTCTACCCTATTTGGAGAAGCATATACATTAAACAAATGAAAAACAGTCCCACAAAAACTAAAACTAACCAAAGGTACCCGACCTGGGACAATATGAACTACATTAAGGATAGAAAAATTAAACCCCTTAAACAAAACTCCCACCCCCCCATTCCTATCAGAAGAACAAGACCATACTTTAGGACCATATTCCCAGTCAGCACATTTAGGATGTTCAGAGAGACCACATTCCTGCAAACAAAAAATATTAGCAGAACATACAGATAATAATTTAAAAATTGCAGCTCTCCTTGCTATAGTTGTCATACACCTGACATTAAGGGAAGAAATGGTCAGAAACATCACAAAAATAAATTAAAGAAAAACAAAAAAAAGAAATAACATCAGGACTTCTTCTTTCCTTTCTTTTTCTTAGGACTCAAAGGAGATCCTTTAAATCTGCCTCTGTGACGTTCCGACCTCCTAGGCTCCCCCTTGCCAGCCTCATAACCAGTAACTTCAGCAAGTTGGTTCACATCTCTTTTATCTAGATAACCAACAGAAGAGGCATCAGAAAAGTCACCTATACACTGGCTTGAGTCAGAAGGAACGTCTTTAGTAGAGACAGAAGGAAACTCTGAAATTAAAGAGTCAGCATCACTTGTAGTATCTGGATCTGCACCCTTAACTACTGGAAGATTCAAATCAGGACTCTCCCATCCATCAGAATCCGCATCTATTTTTCGCTTGGAGGCAGATTTTTTCCCTTCAGTGTCCATATCCTCCTCAGATCTAGAGGACACAACAGCAGACCAATCAATGTTCTCCCCTTCACCAAGAACAGCATCAGGAGCAGCATCACAAGATGACTCAGTGAAGGAAAAATTCTCTGTCCCAGGAACAGCAACTGTATCATCCACAGAATTGGGCAACAGGGCTTCAAGAACATCTGAAGCAGCTATCACATTAGATGTAGCAAGATCCACTTCCTGAAGATGAGATTGGGCTTCATCCACCTTCTCAGCCACAGGAACCACCACAGGAGCATCAGACACCTCTCCGACAGGGACCCCAAATGCAGATTTCTTGCACAAAAGAGGTAATATAGAGTTCAATGCCTCATCAGAGACCTCCTCCTCATTCACGGATGGCTCAACTGCAACTGAAGATGGTTTTTTTGCAACATCAGCATAGGAAGGCTTCACTCTATCAAGCCCCTGCAACATCATCAAAGGACACATCCTGCACAGAAGACTTGAAGAACCACACAGGTCACAGGTCCGGCGTTTACCACAGTGGGCAGCAAGATGATCCTCCTCACCGCAATTTCGACATCTGGCACCTGGGCAATTTTCAGCAATGTGACCAAACAGGTAGCAACTACGGCAAAAAAGAGGCATGTCATCATAGTATAGGAAACCTCTATTTCCACCAATGGCGAAAGTCTGTGGAGGGTGTTTCTTTCCACCAATACCTAATTCATCAGGCACAAACCGCACCCAGAACCTGCGCTTTCCATTGAAAGTCCCAAATTGATTCTTCAGCTTGCTACCTCCTTGAACATCATCAAAGTAGCGACAAAGAAACAGACGAATTTCCACATCAGTGACCCAAGGGTTGTACATATGTACTGTCACCGGGATTCTTCTCTCCCTCTGCACACAGGCAACAAATTTCATGCCAACCAACTCTGGAGCAGCAGCCATATCAATAGTCCGTTGATAGCAGGTCTGTAAATAATGCTCATCGGTGAAAGCCACATCAAAAATCCCTCTTGAAGGGAATGACTGAACACAATGCAAACTTGCTCTTGGCATCTTCAAAACACCCTCCAAAACCACCTGCTGGACATGAGCCAAACCAATCTTCTCTTGAATGTCCTCAGAAATCAACACCCAAAGTGTATGGGGAACATTTGGCACATTGGTAGCCATATTTGCCCTATTGCCTCTTTAGGCTGTATTTCAGAGCGCCCCCCAAAAGCAGCATGTGGCTGAAGTCCAGGGACGATGCCACAAGGCCAAGGGGACGGTCCTACTACCCAGTTGCTCTACGCCTAAGGAGTAGCCACCCCCCCAATAGCAGCAGGAGCCCAAACCCCAAAGGGAAAGGACCCCAGGCCGAAGGAGTAGGTCTCCAGGCAGCAAACCAAGACCAAGGCCAAGCACAGAAAACTGCACTTGATCCAAGCCAAAGGCCCGAGAAGCAACCTCAGCTGATCGTTTCGGCCTTCTGTGGGCCTCGTCAGTGAGGTGCAGTCGCATCTCTCTAAGGGCATGTGTGCAAGGAGTCCATGGCTGGTTTCCCCTTTTACTCTTAGGGAGACCCAAGAGCAATTTGCATAAATAAAAAGAGAGAGATGCACTAAGCTGAGACAGAACATAAGCTAGAAAAACTTCTGTGCCTGTTCATTTTATTATAGGGTGCCACTCAGGGTGCATACTCTTTTAGAACACTATGCCCCTTCACAGAGAAAAAATATCCTGTAGCATATCAGTCTGACCCTGCCCAATGACAGTCCAGCACCGAAATACCAGGCAATTCTTCTCTGAACAAGAGAAACAACAACTATTTAATAACTATTGTACCTAGTTAAAATAAATACAAAGTTACCTGTAAAATAAATATAAATCCTAAAATAGCTACAATTTAATTATTAATTACATTGTAGCTATCTTAGGGTTTATTTTACAGGTAAGTATGTAGTTTTAAATAGGAATAATTTATTTAATGATAGTGTAGTGTTAGGTGTAATTGTAACTTAGGTTAGTTTTTATTTTACAGGCAAATTTGTTTTTATTTTATCTAGGTAGCTATTAAATAGTTAATAACTATTTAATAGCTATTGTACCTAGTTAAAATAAATTTAAATTTGCCTGTAAAATAAAAATAAATCATAAAATAGCTACAATATAATTATTAGTTATATTGTAGCTATATTAGGGTTTATTTTATAGGTAAGTATTTAGTTTTAAATAGGATTAATTTAGTTAATAAGAGTAATTTTTATTTAGATTTATTAAAATAATATTTAAGTTAGGGGGTGTTAGGGTTAGTGTTAGACTTAGGTTAGGGGTTAATTAGTTTAATATAGATGGCAGCGGTATAGGGGGGCAGGATAGGGGTTAATACATTTATTATAGGTGGCGACGGTGTAGGGGGGGCAGATTAGGGGTTAATAAGTTTAATATGGGTGGTGGCGGGGCCCGGGAGCGGTGGTTTAGGGGTTAAACAATTTATTTAGTTGCGGCGGGGTAGGGATCCGCAGGATAGGGGTTAATAAATTTATTATACGTGGCGGCGGTATATGGGAGGCAGGATAGGGGTTAATAGGTATTATGTAGGTGGCGTCGGGGTCCGGGAGCGGCGGCTTAGGGGGTAATAACTTTATTTAATTGCGGCGGTGTAGGGGGGGACAGATTATGGGTGTTTAGACTTGGGGTACATGTTAGGGTGTTAGGTGCAGACATCTCCCATAGGAATCAATGGGATATCGGGCAGTAGCGAACATGAACTTTCGCTATGGTCAGACTCCCATTGATTCCTATGGGATCCGCCACCTCCAGGGCGGCGGATTGAAAACCAGGTACACTGGGCCGGAAAAGTGCCGAGCGTACCTGCTAGGAATTTGATAACTTTCAAAAGTAGTCAGATTGTTCCGAACTTGCGTTCGGCACATCTGGAGTGACGTAAGAATCGATCTGTGTCGGACTGAGTCCGGCGGATCGTAGCTTACGTCACAAAATTCTACTTTTGCCGGTCTCTATCCTTTGATAACTAAGGCGAATCAGCCTCGCCACAAATACGCTGCGGAATTCCAGCATATTTGAGGTTGACGGCTTGATAACTAGAGGCCAATGTATCTAGTTGCCTTCTGGGTTCGATTATATTCCAGTTGACATTTTTTAGAGCATATAAATGATTGCACTTACAAGAAGCATACAAATATCGTGCCTTGATAGAACAAACAAGTCTTAGAAATGACTCGGTATAATACGGCTATGCAGCGTTGGGTTAGAAGCATCCTGTCTCTTCCTCCATTAGCACCTGGTGCTGTCACTGCAAGTTTGTTCGATTGCTATCCGGCTTCTACACCACTAACAGAAATTCAGACATGCCCTCCGTACGTCTACGCGTTTCGTCCTGCTTGTTCGGACTTTGTCAAGACTCAGAGTGCGGCTAGTGTCTCTCAGTGTGATCCTCTCCTTTGTAACTGTTGGTCCCTCCCCCAACATGATGCATAATGATGCAAAGGCTTTTTCTCACTCTGTGTGAGCAGCACCACAGGCTCAGCAGTACAGGAGTAATCAGCTGAAGGACGAGTGAATTTCCAGGAGGAATAATGTTTACCGATATCTGCTTTTACCATACTCCAAGAGCCTTGAAGTAAATATATATGTCTAACAGAATATCAACTGTGTTGTGATTAATTGTATTTAATTGTATCTTTTTGTACATTTAGGGACATATGGTTTCCGCAATAGTGTGTGTATTAAGATGTTATAAACACTATCAATTTTATAAATTTCATAGATGAATTGTGGATATAAATAAATAAATACATTTTAGATTATCTTCTACGTATAGGTATTCATAAAAGAGATATTTAATTATATTTCAGAGGTACTAATAGTTAGCGCAGCATTTGAGAATTGTTGTGACATTTTTTATCAACAGTTTTCTTCAGCAAAATTATCTGTGAGCAAATGTAGGGATTGTATGGATATTTTTTTTCAACTGAAATAGAATCTACCTCTTAGAAAAAGGTATGAGGGATAGATTAGCCAAGATGTCCAGCTTATAAAGGAACACTGGAAATCCTATGCAACTTACCTTTTACTGTTGGTAACACAGAGCTTTTGAAGATCGTACTTGGGATTCTAATGAAAGTATCACAAAATTCTCAAACAAAGGTAATGCCATAGAATACAAGGTCAAGCAAAAGCTCCAATATGAAAGGGCTGCTGCTTTAATCCTCAATGCAACTGTGAAAAACAGGATGAGTCTATCACATCTTTAGATACTAGCCAGATATGTAAACAAGTGGTCAGTGATGAGAATATATAGGGTATACACTGCAAAAAAGTCTGCAATAAAAACACTGATGTTAAAGCTGGACATATAGTAAACACGACTCAATATCAACTTACTTAATTATCAAGTCAGCTCATCCCACTAAACACCATGAAATAAGAGCATCACAAAATTGTTTGTGGCTGCTGATAATGCATTTAAGAAAGTCTGAGGAACAGCCAATTGGATTTCAGTAGCTCTTTTCCAAAATCAAATAGGCCAATAGGAATGCAAGGGAGGCCATTTTGAATTGTGTACCTTGCATTGAAGATTCAGTATACAGCGGTGACTGTATGAAGAGGATGCTCTGCGCCGAAGGTCTTCAAGAAGAACCTGCTCTGCGCCGCCGGGATGCAGATAGAAGACGCCGCTAGGATGAATATAGAAGATGCCGTCTGGATGAAGATGGAGCCACCTGCCGCCTGGATGAAGATGGAGCCGCCTGGATAAAAATGGAGCCGCCAGGATGAAGATCCTTCAAGCGGGACTTTAGAAACTGTGAGTGGATCTTCGGGGGTTAGTGTTAGGATTTTTTAAACTTTTTTGGGTGGGTTTTTTTTTAGTTTAGGGTTTGGGCTAAATGCCCTTTTCAGGGCAATGCAAAAAAACTAAATGCCCTTTTAAGGGCAATGACCATACAAATGCCCTTTTCAGGGCAATGGGTAGCTTAGGTTTCTGTTAGAGTTAGGTTTTTTTTTATTTTGGGGGGTTGGTTGGGTTGTGGGTTTTTACTGTTGGGGGGTCTTTGTGTTTTTTTTACAGGTAAAAGAGCTGTTTAACTTAGGGCAATGCCCTACAAAAGGCCCTTTTAAGGGCTATTGGTAGTTTATTGTAGGCTAGGGGTTTTTTTTTATTTTGGGTGGGATTTTTTATTTTTATAGGGCTATTAGATTAGGTGTAATTATTTTTTATTTTTGATAATTTTGTTTGTTATTTTTCATAATTTAGTGTTTGTTATTTTTTGTAATTTAGTATTTTTTATTTTTTGTAATTAGATAGTTTGTAATTTTTAGAGTAGTGTTAGGACTTTTTTTAATGTGTAATATAGTTTATTTAATTGGTAGTTAGTTTAATTTTAGTTTAATAGTTATATTAGTTTAATTGTTAGTAAAAACTTAGTTTTTTTAATTTGACAGGTAAGTTTTAAATTAATTTAAGATAGGGAAATTGTAATTTTAATATAAAGTTAGGGGGCGTTAGGTTTAGAAATTACTAGTTTAAATTAGTTTATTGCAATGTGGGGGGCTTTCGGTTTAGGGGCTATTAGTTTAATTTAGTATATTTCATTATGGGGGGCTTGCAGTTTAGGGGTTAATAGGTTTATTATAGTGGTGGCGGTGTAGGGATAATAACTTTAGTATAGTGGGGGTGATGTTGGCTGGTGGCAGATTAGGGGTTAATAATATTTAAATAGTATTTTAGATGCGGGAGGACGGCGGTTTAGGGGTTAATAACTTTAGTATAGTGGTGATGATGTCGGGGAGCGGCGGAATAGGGGTTAAAAAATTGTATTAGTGGCAACGATGTCGGGAGCATCAGATTAGGGGTTAATAACTTTAATATAGTGTTTGCGATGCGAGAGGGCCTCGGTTTAGGGGTTAATAGGTAGTTTATGGGTGTTAGTGTACTTTGTAACAGTTTAGTTATGAGTTTTATGTAACAGTTTTGAAGCGTAAAACTCATAACTACAACTCTCAGATTGCGAAACGGATCTTGTCGGTATAGGGTGTAACACAAGCTTTTTAGCCTCACCGCGAAACTCATAATGGCTGCACTATGGAAGTCCCATGAAAAAATGTAATTTTTACATGTGCAGGACTGACGTTGCATTACAGCCTAAAAGGCTTGCGGTACAACTAAACTGACAAGACTCGTATTGGCTGCGGTGCTGTTTTAATGCTGAAATTACCATTTTTTCAGCGTTAAAACACAAATACACAACTTGTAATCTAAGTGATAGGTTGTGGTTAATGGACTAAGATGACATTTAGGAAAAAAATAAAATCACATGATGTATAAATACAATGTAATTAAATAGCGGTTTAACATCTCTGTCTCAGGTTCCACCACAGTATTCTGACATTGGTAGCTGGCTATCATGACCTATGGGGATCTGTATCAGAAAGCATCCTTCTCCTCCTAAAGTATAAATCCTGGGAATTAAGGTGGAGTGACAACTAGTGATGTCGCGAATAGTTCGCCGCCGAATAGTTCCCGGCGAACATAGCATGTTCGCGTTCGCCTCGGCGGATGAACATATGCGATGTTCGATCCGCCCCCTATTCGTCTTCATTGACTAAACTTTGACCCTGTACCTCACAGTCAGAAGACACATTACAGCCAATCAGCAGCAGACCCTCCCTCCCAGACCCTCCCACCTCCTGGACAGCATCCATTTTAGATTCATTTGGAAGCTGCATTCTTAGTGAGAGGAGGGACAGTGTAGCTGCTGCTGATTTAATAGGGAAATCGATAGCTAGGCTAGTGTATTCAGTGTCAACTACAGTCCTGAAGGACTCATCTGATCTCTGCTGTAAGGACAGCACCCCAAAAAGCCCTTTTTAGGGCTAGAACATCAGTCTGCTTTTTTTTTTTCCTGTTTAATCTAATTGCAGTTGCCTGCCTGCCAGCGTGTGTGTCAGGCTCACAGTGTATACTGTGCCCACTTGCCCAGTGCCACCACTCATATCTGGTGTAACAGTAGTGTACATTTAAAAAAACAACACTTTTTTGACTGTGAAATAATAGCAGACAGCTGCCAGTACCCAAGATGGCCACCAATAAGGCAGATGGGGAGGGTTAGAGAGCTGTTTTGGGGGGGATCAGGGAGGTTGGGGGCTAAGGGGGGATGCTACACCACAGCATATGTAAATATGCTATTTTTTTTTTTTTTTTTTAAACTTTTATTTTAGTACTGGCAGACTTTCTGTCAGTACTTAAGATGGCGGTGACAGTTGTGGGGTGGAGGAGGGAAGGGAGCTGTTTGAGAGGGATCAGGGGGTCTGATGTGTCAGGTGGGAGGCTGATCTCTACACTAAAGCTAAAATTAACACTGCAAGCTCCCTACAAACTACCTAATTAAACCCTTTACTGCTAGCCCTAATACACATGTGATGCGCAGCAGCATTTAGCGGCCTTCTAATTACCAGAAAGCAACGCCAAAGTCATATATGTCTGCTATTTCTGAACAAAGGGGGTCCCAGAGAAGCATTTACAACCATTTGTGCCATAATTGCACAAGCTGTTTGTAAATAATTTCAGTAAGAAACCAAAAATTGCAAAGAAATGTGTTTTTCTTAAATTTGATCGCATTTGGCGGTGAAATGGTGGCATGAAATATACCAAAATGGGCCTAGATCAATACTTTGGGTTGTCTACTACACTACACTTAAGCTAAAAACTCTACAAGCTCCCTACATGCTCCCTAATTAACCCCTTCACTGCTGGGCATAAAACATGTGTGGATGTGTGGTGCGCAGTGGAATTTAGCAGCCTTCTAATTACCAAAAAGCAATGCCAAAGCCATATAAGTCATCTATTTCTGAACAAAGGGGATCCCAGAGAAGCATTTACAACCATTTATGCCATAATTGCATAAGTTGTTTGTAAATAATTTCTGTGAGAAACCTAAAATTTGTGAAAAAGTGAACAATTTTTTTTTATTTGATCGCATTTGGCGGTGAAATGGTGGCATGAAATATACCAAAATGGGCCTAGATCAATACTTTGGGTTGTCTACTACACTACACTTAAGTTAAAATTAACTCTACAAGCTGCCTACATGCTCCCTAATTAACCCCTTCACTGCTGGGCATACAACACGTGTGGTGCGCAGTGGCATTTAGCAGCCTTCTAATTGCCAAAAAGCAACGCCAAAGCCATATAAGTCTGCTATTTCTGAACAAAGGGGATCCCAGAGAAGCATTTACCACCATTTATGCCATAATTGCATAAGTTGTTTGTAAATAATTTCTGTGAGAAACCTAATGTTTGTGAAAAAGTGAACAATTTTTTTTTATTTGATCGCATTTGGCGGTGAAATGGTGGCATGAAATATACCAAAATGGGCCTAGATCAATAATTTGGGTTGTCTACTACACTACACTTAAGTTAAAATTAACTCTACAAGCTGCGTACATGCTCCCTAATTAACCCCTTCACTGCTGGGCATAAAACACGTGTGGTGCGCAGTGGCATTTAGAAGCCTTCTAATTACCAAAAAACAACACCAAAGCCATATAAGTCATCTATTTCTGAACAAAGGGGATCCCAGAGAAGCATTTACAACCATTTATGCCATAATTGCATAAGATGTTTGTAAATAATTTCTGTGAGAAACCTAAAGTTTGTGAAAAAGTGAACAATTTTTTTTTATTTGATCGCATTTGGCGGTGAAATGGTGGCATGAAATATACCAAAATGGGCCTAGATCAATACTTTGGATTGTCTACTACACTACACTTAAGTTAAAATTAACTCTACAAGCTGCCTACATGCTCCCTAATTAACCCCTTCACTGCTGGGCATACAACACGTGTGGTGCGCAGTGGCATTTAGCAGCCTTCTAATTGCCAAAAAGCAACGCCAAAGCCATATAAGTCTGCTATTTCTGAACAAAGGGGATCCCAGAGAAGCATTTACCACCATTTATGCCATAATTGCATAAGTTGTTTGTAAATAATTTCTGTGAGAAACCTAATGTTTGTGAAAAAGTGAACAATTTTTTTTTATTTGATCGCATTTGGCGGTGAAATGGTGGCATGAAATATACCAAAATGGGCCTAGATCAATAATTTGGGTTGTCTACTACACTACACTTAAGTTAAAATTAACTCTACAAGCTGCCTACATGCTCCCTAATTAACCCCTTCACTGCTGGGCATAAAACACGTGTGGTGCGCAGTGGCATTTAGAAGCCTTCTAATTACCAAAAAACAACACCAAAGCCATATAAGTCATCTATTTCTGAACAAAGGGGATCCCAGAGAAGCATTTACAACCATTTATGCCATAATTGCATAAGATGTTTGTAAATAATTTCTGTGAGAAACCTAAAGTTTGTGAAAAAGTGAACAATTTTTTTTTATTTGATCGCATTTGGCGGTGAAATGGTGGCATGAAATATACCAAAATGGGCCTAGATCAATACTTTGGGTTGTCTACTACACTACACTTAAGCTAAAATTAACTCTACAAGCTGTCTACATGCTCCCTAATTAACCCCTTCACTGCTGGGCATAAAACACGTGTGGTGCGCAGTGGCATTTAGCAGCCTTCTAATTGCCAAAAAGCAACGCCAAAGCCATATAAGTCTGCTATTTCTGAACAAAGGGGATCCCAGAGAAGCATTTACCACCATTTATGCCATAATTGCATAAGTTGTTTGTAAATAATTTCTGTGAAAAACCTAAAGTTTGTGAAAAAGTGAACAATTTTTTTTTATTTGATCGCATTTGGCGGTGAAATGGTGGCATGAAATATACCAAAATGGGCCTAGATCAATACTTTGGGTTGTCCACTACACTACACTTAAGCTAAAATTAACTCTACAAGCTGCCTACATGCTCCCTAATTAACCCCTTCACTGCTGGGCATAAAACACGTGTGGTGGGCTGTGGCATTTAGCAGCCTTCTAATTACCAAAAAGCATCGCCAAAGCCATATAAGTCTGCTATAATGGCATGTCTGGCACACAGTGTTGGGGCAAGGGTCCATCTGACCACTGATACCTGGTCTGCAAAGCATGGTAAGGGAAGGTATATCACCTACACTGGGCACTGTGAAGCGGGCGTAACCCTTACACTACCTGATCGATACAACATCATACCTGATGTTTTAAAGCATGTTATTCCAAACAATTTAGGAATGTTAGGTGATTTATGCCCTTTATGGATTAAAACCAGACTCTGCATCAACTATGTAATTTTCCATGCGAGTTTTGCCATGGATCCCCCTCCGGCATGCCACAGTCCAGGTGTTAGTGCCCTTGAAACAACTTTTCCATCACTATTGTGGCCAGAAAGAGTCCCTGTGGGTTTTAAAATTCGCCTGCCTATTGAAGTCTATGGCGGTTTTTTAGGTTTGCGACATTACTAGTGACAACTTTGCTTATAGTTGGAGTAGCCCAAGTTTATCGGGTAAAGGTACCTCAGGGTTTCCTCAACACAAACCCTCTTCTTCAAACACAAAAAAGAGAGAGGAATGGAAACAATTTATTAAAGGATGGTAGTTTTGATGGAAATTTTGCACTATTTTCAGTTAAGCTAACAGAATTTCAAGATATTATGAGCTAACAGAAACATGTGATAATTGAACACAATGGCTAACTGGATTTCCTTTGAAGACTAGATACACATAAGGCTGGCTAACAGAAACACATGTTTTGCATTGTAACTTTGAAATTAATTTTAAAGTACAACTTATGTTTAATTTTCCGTGGTATACCTCAGTATAGTATAAAAATGTATATTTGTGGATATAAGAAGAAATGCCTCACAGTAACATATTTGAGTATTTGCTGAACTTAATAAGTAGCTATATAATCAATGTAAATGGTTTAATCAACTTGTTTCAAAATGGATAACATATTCTTATATTTTTCAGGCATCTAAGAAGTACATATATAATTGGTGCTTTAAATAATATCACATGTTTTATACACTCAGCAAGAGATATACATATATGAAATATTTATATGAGATAGTAATCCAATATAGATATAATTATATGAAACTACATCTGATTGCTGATCTCAAGGTATGTATGTGATATTAAGATGATAACTGAGAAAGTAATTGAGTCCATGATGAAGGTATTATAATCCTTTAAAATATTTTGATATAAAATATGATTTTTAAGATATTATAAGTGGAGTATATTCATGTTTAATCTTGAAATACTCAGAATAAATTATATTAAACAGACCATATATGGAACATGTCATTATTAAAACTAGGAGATTAAAAGTATATAAAAATAGGCATTTGATAAAAATATATATAAGAACTGTATTTACTGTATAGCAGTGTTGAAAATGAAACTATTTGTCTTTGTCTGCTACCCCCGATGGCCTAAATCCAGAATTACAACCAAAAGGCATTTGGCCAATCAGGGAAGAGCGCATATCCAAATCTTTCGAATGATTAAGAAATGAGGAGGAGTTTTGTCTCAGACAAAAAGTCCCTGCACACAGAGAAGAGAAAACTTGGCTGAAATGTTTTTCTTGGTGACTGTTTGCAATCCTGCTTGTTGCCATTTTTGCTTATAGAGAGACCGATGTGCGAACACAGTTTCTGTAAGACAAATACGTCGGGACACTCTTTGTGGATAAGAGACTATCAAGATTAATTCTCTTACAAATGTGCATAATTCTCCTAAGACATATGACGATAGACATATTTGGATATTAACTTAATTTTCAAACTGGTGATCTGGTAAAGTATAAGCAATTGTATATTTAATATTTTAAACAAAGGTATTCTAAAGCTTTAGTTAGATTGTAGTAAGTATAATGGTATTAAATAGTAATGTTTAGAAAGAATTTTGTATTTTAATATAATAAATTAATTACAGTTATTGAGTTATTGCTATATATATATATATTATTATTATTTGCCTTATTGTAGCTAAATAAGAGGTTATTTCAGCTCAGATAAATTGGTAAGGGTCCATACTCTGGTATTTTATTGTAGTATTTTAAGGCAATTATTGTGAGTAAAGTTAATTTTAAAGGTATATTTTTTTTTGTTTAAGTGTAAACTATAGGACATTCAATATGTAGGGTTAACTACCCGTGAGGTGAGGACTAGGATCCGGGAACATGTCAATAATATTAAACAGGGGGAGTTGACCACACCATTAGTGGACTATTTTAAAATACAACATGCAAAAAATCCAAAGTCCTTAGGTTGGACCATTATTGAAGTGATCAAGACAGACACCAGAGGAGGGGACAAGGAGGTAATGCTCTATAAAAGAGAGGTTTACTGTATACACAGACTTAATACCAGGGTCCCAAATGGATTTAATTCAGAATTTGACCTTATTAACCATTGGTATTAGTCTGTGTATCCTTAGTCAGCCTCTCTGAGGTCCTAGTAACGATCCTATTATAATAATAATTTTTTGAACAGTCAATTGTATAGAGAAAATGATCCCATTTAAATAGAACAGATAGCCCAGTATTTAAATCTTATCTATAACATATTTAATAAATATAAAGTGAATTGGTTACATACTAGTCTAAAGTATAAGAAATACACAGGGGGTTAATACAGCTAAAGGGTTTCTAATGGAGGAACTTGAGTTTAGGAAACATTAATAAGCCTTAGATATAAGCAGTTCCATGGAAGGATAATATGTACCCCCTTAATATTCAATTCACTTTAACTAAATAATACTGGAGTGCCAATTTAATTTGATATCTGTGGCATAAATTCAGACCCTATTAGGATATAAACATTGCTTCAGATTGACTCCCCAATGTATGTCTTACAAACATAACGAATAGATATAATATTGTTTTGGTTTAGACATTAACATTACAAGGGGAAAACCTACCTGAATCAGTGAAGAAACATTGTTTTAGTCTCTTCCAAAAATGGGCGTTTTTTACAATAAGGTGTAGGTGTGTTAGTTTAATCACATGTGCTGTTTTTACCTATGAGAAAGCAAGTGTTTTAGTATTTAAGGCTGCAGGTACAGGTACCCATTAGCTATGAATACGGCAAGAAGCCAAAATGCGCCAGCCAAGGGGTACGTGGTTACCCACACCTAAACAATTTGTCCTGAAGGTTATGAGCTGTAACCTGTTTTCCTGATTTTAAGGAATAAAGAAATCTTTTGTATAAACTTTTCAATCCGGTGCTCTTATTCTTTCTTCTTCAACTGTATATTTTTTTTAGGATCTGTTGAATAGAATATTGTAACGGAATAAGCATGCATAGTTGATTCAAAGCTAGTCTCTACTAAATATATTTCAATGTGTATATAAATCTTAACTAATCTAAAGAATTTAGGAATAATTATTAATTTCAATTGTTTCGTATATACATTTTAATTGGAGGTTGTTTTAAAGAATAATATAAATAAATTGTATTATAACCCTGGTATAAACTTACATAATATCTGGAGGCACCGCTAGAAGATTATTATATTTATCACATTGATAATATATTTGTAGTAAGTAGAGATTATAAAAAAGAAAAAAAAAATTTTGGGGAAAAATTGATAATTTTTTTAAATTTTTTTATTAATTTTTCAAAATTAATATTCATATTTTAATTTTTTTTCTCTTGTTGGTCAAAATTGTATTAGCATTTTAATTTAACCAAATACCAAGCCAAAATAATAATGTCTGTTACTAGAAGTGAATCCAATGAATCTATACATAGTATTGAAATATGTTCCCCAAAATAGCCCAGAAACGCTTAAAACATAAGCCATTACTCACCTTAAAAATAGATTAAGTATTAAGGGAGAATTAAACACTTACATTTAGATGCTGAAGACTTAGGCCAAAAATATTGCAAATATATGGTGTGGCGAAAGCGAAATATTTCAAGGGCTATTAAAATTTGGTCAACCTCAAAAGCAGAGGAATAGTGATGTCGCGAACCTAAAAAATTGGGTTTCGCGAACGGTGAACGTGAACTTCCACAAAAGTTTGCGAAAGGGCGAACTGGGCGAACCGCCATAGACTTCAATAGGCAGGCGAATTTTAAAAACCACAGGGACTCTTTCTGGCCACAATAGTGATGGAAAAGTTGTTTCAAGGGCACTAACACCTGGACTGTGGCATGCCGGAGGGGGATCCATGGCAAAACTCCCATGGAAAATTACATAGTTGATGCAGAGTCTGGTTTTAATCTATAAATGGCATAAATCACCTAACATTCCTAAATTGTTTGGAATAACGTGCTTTAAAACATCAGGTATGATGTTGTATCGATCAGGTAGTGTAAGGGTTACGCCCGCTTCACAGTGCCCAGTGTAGGTGATATACCTGCCCTGACCATGCTTTGCAGACCAGGTATCAGTGGTCAGATGGACCCTTGCCCCAACACTGTGTGCCAGACATGCCATTATAGCAGACATATATGGCTTTGGCGTTGCTTTTTGGTAATTAGAAGGCTGCTAAATGCCACTGCGCACCACACGTGTTTTATGCCCAGCAGTGAAGGGGTTAATTAGGGAGCATGTAGGCAGCTTGTAGGATTAATTTTAATTTTAGCTTAAGTGTAGTGTAGTAGACAACCCAAAGTATTGATCTAGGCCCATTTTGGTATATTTCATGCCACCATTTCACCGCCAAATGCGATCAAATTTAAAAAAAACTTAAATTTTTTCGCAATTTTAGGTTTCTCACTGAAATTATTTACAAACAGCTTGTGCAATTATGGCATAAATGGTTGTAAATGCTTCTCTGGGATCCCCTTTGTTCAGAAATAGCAGACATATATGACTTTGGCGTTGCTTTCTGGTAATTAGAAGGCCGCTAAATGCTGCTGCGCATCACACGTGTATTATGGCTAGCAGGGGTTAATAAGGTAGTTTGTATGGAGCTTGCAGTGTTAATTTTAGCTTTAGTGTAGAGATCAGCCTCCCACCTGACACATCAGACCCCCTGATCCCTCCCAAACAGCTCCCTTCCTTCCCCCACCCCACAATTGTCCCGCCATCTTAAGTACTGGCAGAAAGTCTGCCAGTACTAAAATAAAAGGTTTTTAATTTTTTTTAGCATATTTACATATGCTGTGGTGTAGCATCCCCCCTTAGCCCCCAACCTCCCTGATCCCCCCCAAAACAGCTCTCTAACCCTCCCCATCTGCCTTATTGGCAGCCATCTTGAGTACTGGCAGCTGTCTGCTATTATTTCACAGTCAAAAAAGTGTTGTTTTTTTTAAATGTACACTACTGTTACACCAGATATGAGTGGTGGCACTGGGCAAGTGGGCACAGTATACGCTGTGAGCCTGACACACACGCTGGCAGGCAGCACACTGCAATTAGATTACACAGGGGAAAAAAAAGCAGACTGATGTTCTAGCCCTAAAAAGGGCTTTTTGGGGTGCTGTCCTTACAGCAGAGATCAGATGAGTCCTTCAGGACTGTAGTTGACACTGAATACACTAGCCTAGCTATCGATTTTCCTATTATATCAGCAGCAGCTACACTGTCCCTCCTCTCACTAAGAATGCAGCTTCCAAATGAATCTAAAATGGATGCTGTCCAGGAGGTGGGAAGGTCTGGGAGGGAGGGTCTGCTGCTGATCGGCTGTAATGTGTCTTCTGACTGTGAGGTACAGGGTCAAAGTTTACTCAATGATGATGAATAGGGGGCGGATCGAACATCGCATAAGTTTGCCCGCCGAGGCGAACTCGAACATGCTATGTTTGCCGGGAACTATTCACCGTCGAACTATTCGCGACATCACTACCGAGGAAACAAGATGAAATAATTTTCAAAACTTGGGGTCTGCTCCTCTATGTGAACGATGAAATGTACAATAAGATTGAAGTACAAAACTCACAATTGGAGCAACTGAGGGGTGAAAATTATTCCTTAAGGTTAGACGAGGAAGAGGCAGAACGTGTCCAGGATAAAATTGATGAGTTTGCCCAAAACGTGGCCACCTTACAAAAATATAACCAGAGTTTAATAGTTTAAATATAAAATTTGCATAAACAACTCGCACAAAGCCAAAGAGAGTTAAAGGACCAGTCAACACAGTAGATTTGCATAATCAACAAATGCAAGATAACAAGACAATGCAATAGCACTTAGTCTGAACTTCAAATGAGTAGTAGATTTTTTTTCTGACAATTTTAAAAGTTATGTCTTTTTCCACTCCCCCTGTACCATGTGACAGCCATCAGCCATTCACAAATGCATACAAGTACCATGTGACAGCCATCAGCCATTCACAAATGCATACACACTTATTCTTGCACATGCTCAGTAGGAGCTGGTGACTCAAAGAGTTTAAATATAAAAAGAATGTGCACATTTTGTTAATGGAAGTAAATTGGAAAGTTGTTTAAAATGGCATGTTCTATCTGAATAATGAAAGTTTAATTTTGATTGAGTGTCCCTTTAAGTGGATTAAAAGGGCTGTATCGTCATAATGAAAATCCCACTATTAGCAATGAGGATAATGCAGATAATTTTAAATCCCTTAAAGAATTGATGAGAAATGAACTGCAGAATATTAGGGAAGAGTTTAAACAAAGGACCCCTATTGGGTCAGAAATACACTTCCCAAATAGACAGTAACCTCAGGTTATAAATTCAGGGAACTGCTATACTTCAGATGAAGAGGAAAGCTCTAGTAGTGAGTCAGAGGGCAGAACCAGCTACCCAGATAGCCCACGTAGTACTAATGTACATAAGGGGTCCCCCCATAGTAAATATAGGGCAGATGGGGGGCGCTCCAGCCCCAAAAATAAGATCCCTAGAAAAGCCCAAGATACGCCCAATAAAGTATATGACACCCCTAAAATAATTCAATTTTTAAATAGTGCAGTACCTAAGTTTTCCAACAAAGGAACCAATTCTATAATTGACCACTTAGTGCTTTATCCATAATGAATGTTACTAGTGAGCAGTCAAAAATTGAATTTCTGCCCTGTGTATTTGAGGGTAGACATCACAAATTCTTTACTTCACTAAAGGATTTGAATATTCATTCCTGGAGTGAAATAAAAATTCAGTGCAAAAAGGAGTTTGGGCAATATTGCACTAAAAAAGGTCTTCCCCACAAAGTTTTAACTGTGCCCCTCCCCCATCATGGGCCAAGGTGCAGAGAGAATATACTCAAAATGGGGGACATACCCAGATAAATAATTATCCCCAAAGAGATGAATACCCACAAGGTAATCGGTACCCCCGTAAAAATAAATACCAAAAGTGGCGAAAATACTCTCAGGGTAACCAGAGACCAAGTAAATAGTGCTCCCTAAGACATTAATGCTGAACAAGTTGAACCCCAAAGACAACCACGTCAAAATAGGAACAATAGCTATGATTCTGAGGGATCCCAAGGATCCAGGAATCAATACCCTGGGATATCAAAAAATTGGTCCATGGGTAAAAATGGCTTGTCCGTTCAAGTGGGTCAACTCAGTACGCAAGTAAGTCAATTATGTAAACTATTTACTAATATGAGTCAAGTTTTGACGGCTCAGCACCCTAATAATCCTTTTTTAAGGGTACAGCCAGTGGCCAACAGTTGGCCACAGGCACAGTCATAAATACTGTGGTATTACCTGAGAGAGAGGGGAGAGATATACCAAATGAAATGATAAATGTCAATAATGATACTAATCATGTTCTCTCCCTACAGACCAGGAACGGACGATTTATCCGTGATGACGGGCAACCTCAGCCTGGAAGCTCTATTAAACCTCTTCCTTTGCAGTTTTCTCCTAACCTTATTCCCACAGATGCAGTACGCAGGAACACTGGTGACCCTATTATAGAGGGAAGGACTGGTAAGAATGAAGTTTCTTCTGCATCAGGTAACGTGGCAAATACAGGTAAAACGTGGCGAAGCCCACAGATATGTAAACTCCAGGATTCAGTTGCTAACCCTATCATAAGATTAATTGATACTGGATTTCAGGCAACTATTTTATCCCACAGGTACTACACACAGCTAAATGAGCTAACACCCCACAAACCTAAAATAAAAGAATTTGATGGTTCACTAGTAGGTGTTGGGGGTGACTCTCTCAAAGTCTACGGTATGGCATGGTTAAAACTAAGGCTGGGGAACAGTGGATCTGCCAACTGATCGTTTAATTATTGGTAGTGATCTCCTGAAGAGATTAAGCACCATAATTGATTGCATAAATAATGTAATTTTGTCACAAGTAAAAAGGCCTATTAATTATGAGCGGTCCAGCATAACTCACACCTGACATAACTGTCACATGGTGGAAGAGAAGCCAGATGCTGTCGAGATTAATTTCAGGAATAACTCTGTACCTGAAATCACTTATCCTACAAATAGATGATCAGACTCCCTTAAGCAGCTCTGATGGTAATACTTTTAAAATTTTGCCTGGAAAGATAGCGAATATTTCCTTAGACTGCAATGTATTAACCATATACCTCCACAAGGGGGACCCTAAATCCCCTAAAGGGGGAGATCATTCGTAATTCCTCACAGAAATTGCGAAACTTAAAGAGGATCTTTTTATCCCTATGCGAGTGCATGACCTTGGGAAAACCAAGTATGCCAAATTGAGCTTAAAACAGGAAGCTAGCTATATAAGCGAAGGCTTATTAGTGCAGATAGCTGAACCTAAAGTGATTAAATATCTTTCTCCCCAAGATCTCTTGGTCCATGACCTGGATGACAAGTGTAAAAGCTATAACATCACAGCTAAATGTTTATTAAATACTCCCCTTAATCAAATATATATTGGCAATGATCTCTTACATACATATGCCATACAAATAGATTTGATTAACCATTGCATCTGGAGCAGGTTAAAGGGGGACCCTAAAGTATTTCAGGATGAAAATGCAGCTTTGAAATCAAATCAGCAATTACCATATGCTGTGAATATGCAGGTTTCTAACAATGTTGTAATCCCTGCTGGGGCTGATAAATTCCTCTTATCCTTACAGGTAAAAAGAGGTCAACAATTAAAAACTTCTGAAACATTAATATACATCTCCCATAGAATGCAAGATCTGGGTATAACAATGACCAATACTTCTATGGTAAATATTGGAACTATTCCAATGCATGTTATTGGGCATAACATGACCACACAGGATATAAGAATAATGTAATTGGGCTAATGCCTGAATGATACTTAACTGAAGAACAATTAATAGAGCAATTCTTTGAATCTATGACAGAGGGACTATTTACAATTCAGTCTATTTATACCTTCAGCTCAGAGGAAGGCATCTGTAAAATTGAAGAAGCCTCTCTAGTATTTGATCAGCCGATCAAACAGCAAGATTACCCCAATACCCAGAGTCATGGGGGCAACGTAACTTATAATCAAGGAGATCTCACCTCTAGGTTGGAAGAAGCCTATGAGATAGGACAACCTGAAATCTTTCCTGGATTTCAGCAAATAGTCGAAGAGCAAATCTCCTTAGCTAATGACTGTTCCAGTGATGATGAATGCCGACAGCTACGAGAACTCCTGATGGAGTACAAGAATAATTTTTCTAGGGACTCTTATGACTGTGGGACTACAGACTTGCACATTGCAAGAATCCAAACAGATCCCAATGCACCACCTGTCTTTGTTAAACAATACAGACTTCCTTTAGCCTCATATGATTCTCTTGCATAAAATTATCAATTTTTCTTCGTTCTCTTGATATCTTTATCTGAAAAAGAAGACATCTAAGCTTTTTTTGGATCAGAACTCTGGACAGCACTTTTTATTGGTGGATTTATTTATCCACCAATCAGCAAGGACAACCCAGGTTGTTCACCAAAAATGGGCCGGCATCTAAACTTACAATCTTGCATTTCAAATAAAGATACCAAGAGAATAAAGAAAATTTGATAATAGGAGTAAATTAGAAAGTTGCTTAAAATAGCATGCTCTATCTGAATCATGAAAGAAAAAAATTGGGTTCAGTGTCCCTTTAAGCCCAATGGACAATGGCGTTTGTGTGCTGACTTAAGACAGCTAAACAAATGAGTGTACATGTCTGGTTGGCCTGTGCAATATATTGACCAGTGCCTAGCACAGATGCAGGGATCCAAAATATTCACTGCCATTGATTGTGCACAGAGATATTGGACCATAAAGGTACATGAGGAGGACCAGTATAAGCTTGCGTTCTCATTCCAAAAGGTCCAGTATGCATTCCAGAGACTCCCATTTGGATACATAAATTCAGGACATGAATTTGCTTTATTCATGCATAAGGCTATGCCTGATGCACTGGAAAGGGACACCTTATCTTATGTTGATGATGTTTTAATCAAAAGCACAGAATTTGAAAAACACATCACAGAGCTTAAACATGTCCTCGGCCAACTTAAAAGGGCAGGTGTCAAATTATCCCTACAAAAAGCTCAATGATGCCGCTCTCGTGTAAACTTCTTAGGACATGAAGTTACTTCTGAAGGGTTAAATCCTCAGAAGAAAAAGGTGGAAGCTATAATAAATTATAAGAACCCAACTAACTTAAAGGAATTGAGATCATTGTGATAATTTTTTTATTTATTTTTTTATTTTAATCTTTATTGAGGTTTAGTTAAAGGCATACATAGATCATAATAACAAATTCTTATGTCACATAAGATAAGGCTTCAATGTTACAGGAGTAATAAAGTAGACATGTAAAAGACGGGTAGCCAACAGATTACATAGCTTGCAAACATTATACAGATAAGATGCTAATCTTTCATGAACCTTCTATATGACGCAATAGTTTACTCTTGGGCCAACAAAAGTAACAGGTAGTGATGAAGCGAAAGAAGGAAATTGTAACTAAGGAGACCTCTTTTGGATCTCATTGATAAACCTCAAATTTTTTAAATTTAACAACAGTTTTGTTCCTGAGGTCCTGAAGATTTATGCAACATATGACAGGAGGGGTATTAACTGGGAATAATAATGAATCCTCAGGACTACTCATAAATTATGTAAATTATTAAAGTAGACAAGGGAGATGTTGTGAACTAAAATTAGCAAGCGTATGGCATAGGCAAGAGAAGCCATATAGATAGCCCTCCAACATTAGGAGGTATATTAAGGGGGGAGGGGGGAGGAGGTGGTAGACTCATTAAGATAGGTCAAATATGTCTAGGGGTCATACTTTCCAAGAAAGGTAAAGGTAGCTCCAATTTTAGACTTCAAAGAAAATATGCTTAAATAAAGCAAGGCACCAAAACTATTTATGGGATTATCTAAACATATGGGCTGCTGGTGTATGCATAAAAAGGACTGAGTGCACATTAGACCAGTGCAGGCCCCAACATATTAGAGCCCAATAAATCTTACTGAATGAATTTGGGTAGAGTTGTGTAGCTTAGTTCTGGTACTCTAGGGAGGGCGACTATGTAGAGTGCAGGACCAGCCCACTGAAATACACTTATTGAATACTTAAATACTAGGTAGCACTAGCGGAATATAGACATTAACAGTAGGAAAAAATCTGGGGCTAATCGCAAGGGATTATATAGATATCTAATGGTGAGAATTGGTATTCCCCTACTTACTATTTGGACTCCCATCTATATACATGATGCAGATCTCGTCTATGAAGCTAAACATGAAAAGGACAGAGTATCCCGGCCACAGACACTCACGCCATAAAAACATTTAGAGTGGTAGAGATCAGCATATCAAGCTTTAGTGCAGCTATGAGTGACCATGAACTGTGAAGGGAGTGCGGGGAGTAAAAACACTCATATATATATATATATATATACATATATATATATATATATATATATATATATATACCAACGATCTATACACGGTTAACTGACTCATATGGGACATTCTCTTTGAAATCATAATATATTATCTTTATCTTTATCCAGCTAAAGAGATGGCCTCTAGAGGGAGCATTAATAGCTATCAACTATCAGGGGAGACTTGTGAATTTATGATCAAGGTATGGCATATACTATTGTCCAGTACGACAAATTCAGGTACTACGTGCCAAAGCAGCTGGAGAGCTGTACATTTCCATCTTTTGTTAAGTGTATGTATAGCGCGATCATTACTCATATCAACATTTTTCATACACAACACTGTATCTTAATGTAGCATACCTTTAAATAGATATACTTGCATCTCATGCTGTATATTATGAGAGGGAAAAGTGGTAGGAATAAATCAGAGAAAGAAATTCAGCGTAGTCCAAGCTCCACCTGCTGTGGAAAAAGTTCCCCTAGCATTAGACATAATAAATCTTAAACAGAAGCAGGCACAGGAACAGCACTTATGTGAGTGATACAATTCAGCATGAGGAACTACATCAAACAGTAGCTCCATAGTGAGCATATAAAATAGTAGGTTAATATACGTATGTGAAGATTTAAAGGAGCACTAAAAGTTGCAACCGTCTTAAATTAATCTAGTAACAGTACTTATAGAAAACATAACCATGTCCCATATAGATCAGTATGTATAAGCACATATATGAATCGGACCCTTCAAAAACATGGAAGTAAACATATGTACAATGCAGGCATTTAAAGGAATATGGGCAGTAAACTTGGTGTGGCAATGGTAATATTTAGTATATTGCGCAAAGTTTCTAAGCACAAAAACCTGTAGGGAGTAGGTTTATCCTTTTTCATAATAATTCAAGCCCACAGTCGAGCCACTAATGCGACCTTTATGGCTGTGTTTCTTGCAGTGTGGCAATCGGTGTGTCAATCGTAACAGGCAGCTGCCAAGGACACCTTTCATCTTACCGGGTGCCCCATGTTGAGCAAAGTGAGCTGGCATATCTCCCAAAACCTCCTCTGTTACATACGAGTGGGACAATGTCTTGTCGCTCCCCGGGCTAAACTTAAATGCCGATCCATGGTTGCGGTCAAAGCCCAGCACATACAGGCTCCCAGCCAGAGAGGAGGGGGAGCCTTCCTGCCGGTCTACAAATGCGGCGTCAACATCATTCCGATGCGCGGGTGTAATGGCGGGTAAGTGGTTGTCTGCTGTGTTGCGGGTTTCGCTTCCGCTTGGGGCCTGGGTACCCGGCGTAGGAACACGGGCTTTTGTGGAAAAGAGCTTAGGGAAAAACGTCTCTAGTAGTCTGTGCGAGGCCTCAATATAGCCCCATGCTGTCAGCTCACACTCCGCTTCGGCCGCCATTTTCTTTTATAGATAGGTTAAGTCCACTGCTAATGTCCGTACCGTGACCGGTTCTCGACACTTCAATTCAGATGGTTGGGTTTAGGTATTAAGCCGGCATGTAGATATTGTGAGTTGCTAGGTCCGCTGTGACAAGCATATGCCTCTCAGAAGGTTCGCCAGAAATCTCCCGCTGCGTGGTTGCAGTGTAAGGTTTAAGCTTGGGTCAATTTCGGTGTTAAAGTTCCTATACTTGGACCACAGGATCCTTTATGTAGAGAGCTGTCAGGGGTCTTCAATCAAGTCTTAAAAGTATATATAAACTTATAGTTTGACCCCTAAAGCTTAAATTTAGAGCCAGAGCTCCTGTGAAACACGTCTGATAGCTTGGATAGTTGGCTCCGCCCCCCCTCATTGTGATAATTTAACACAATGGCTCACTAGATTTTCTGTGAAGACTAGATACACATTAGGCTGGCTAACAGGAACACGTTTTGCATTGTAATTATGAAATTCATTTTAAAGTACAACTTATGTTTAATTTCAGTGGTATATTTGTGGATATAAGAAGAAATGCCTCACAGTTACATATTAGATAAGTATTTGCTGAACTTAATAAGCAGCTATATCATCAATGTAAATTGTTTAATCAACTTGTTTCAAAATGGATAACATATTCTTATATTTTTCAGGCATCCAATAAGTACATATATAATTGGTGCTTTAAATAATATCATATATTGTATACACTCAGCAAGAGATATACAGATATGAATTATTTATATGGGATAGTTAGTAATCCAATATAGATATAATTATATGAAACTACACCTGATCTCAAGGTATGTATGTGATATTAAGATGATAACTGAGAAAGTAATTGAGTCCATGATGAAGGTATTATAATCCTTTTAAATATTTTGATATAAAATATGATTTTTAAACGCATTTTTAAGATATTATAAGTGGAGTATATTCATGTTTAATCTTGAAATACTCAGAATAAATTATATAAAACGGGCCATATATGGAACATATAGTTATTAAAACTAGGAGATTAAAAGTATATAAAAATAGGCATTTGATAAATATATATATAAGAACTGTATTTACTGTATAGCAGTGTTGAAAATGAAACTGTTTGTCTTTGTCTGCTACCCCCGATGGCCTAAATCCAGAATTACAACCAAAAGGCATTTGGCTGTTAAAAATGGCATTTCTTAATCACTCGAATGATTAAGAAAGGGGGAGGAGTTTAGTCTCAGACAAAAAGTCCCTGCACGTAGAGAAGAGAAAACTTGGCTGAATTTATTTTTCCTTGGTGACTGTTTGCAATCCTGCTTGTTGCCATTTTTGCTTATAGAGAGACTGGTGTGCGAACACAGTTTTCTGTAAGACAAATACGTTGGGACACTGTTTGTAGATAAGAGACTATCAAGTTTAATTCTCTTACAAATGTGCATAATTCTCCTAAGTCATATGACGATAGACATATTTGGATATTAACTGAATTCTAAAATTGGTGAACTGGTAAAGTATAAGCAATTGTATATTTAATATTTTAAACAAAGGTATTCTAAAGCTTTAGTAAGATTTTAGTAAGTATACTGGTATTAAATATTAATGTTTAGAAAGAATTTTGTATTTTAATATCATAAATTAATTACAGTTATTGCCCCTGGTATATACTGACAGGTCTTTAGACGAAGCTTGATAAATCGGCCCCAAAGAATGCAGTTTTTTATGCATGTTTAAATGCCTTTATTAATACAAGCTATTTAGTATTGTGAAGTTGTTTTATAATTTAAACATATACTGCTGACACAGAAATTCTCTTTTTATAATTCTTAAATTTCATATGCAGTGTCATTCCTTGAATTGAATGTATCATACATATGCAAGGCCTCGCATAGAATTTGACTCAAAAGAGATTTTAATTTGATAAATTTGGTCTACTTTTTGCAATTTGTTTGATGTGAGGCATGGCATGTTCTTTCCATTTTGAATATTCTACTTATTTACTCTTTGCGAAATGAGTCTCAAAAACGGAAAACCAGTTGCAGCAGAAGACTTGTAGCAAATGAGCACTGAGAGCTACTGTGGGACACACTCCCACATACTCACCCCAGACTAACCAAGGATTTACACTCCTTATTAAAAGCATTTATCTACAACTTCCAAAGACTTTTATGATGAGGGACAGATTTATCAAAGTCAAGTGGACTGGGGCATACATCCTCGCCCCTGTCTGCCTGGCCTGTCCACCTGGCATTGCTTTCCCATATTTAACATTGCACGTTATGGCTAGTGTGCAATGCCGCCCCCTTCTTGTGCGCAGCCAATCGCATGTGAGCATAGACGGTCAATCTACCTGGTCAGAAAAGTCCGGGGGGATATATGCCACATAACAGGTAACAAAGTGGTTTAAGAAGCATCGGTATGAGGACTGATGCTTCTTAAAAGGATACTAAACCCAAACTTTATCTTTCGTGATTCAGACAGAGCATGCAAATGTAAGCAACTTTCTAATTTACTCCTATTATCAATTTTTCTTTGTCTTGCTATCTTTATTTGAAAAAGCATGAATCTAAGCTGAGTAGACGGCCCATTTTTGGTTCAGAACCTGGGTAGCGCTTGCTGATTGGTGTCTAAATGTAGTCACCAATCAGCAAGCACTATCCAGGATGCTGAACCAAAAAAAGTCCAGCTCCTAAGCTTAGATTTCTGCTTTTTTAAATAAAGATAGCAAGAGAACAAAGGAAAATTAATAATAGGAGTAAATTAGAAAGTTGCTAAAAATTGTATGTTCTATCTGAATCGTGAAAGAAAAAAATATGGGTTTAGTATCCCTTTAAATCTCAGCTGCAAGCAGATCTTGGACCTATGACCCCACATATCTTAAACACCCCCAAAAACATGATGACACGCTCAAATCATTAATAGAATACTGCCACATAAATACGGACACCACAACTAACCCAATAAACTCATGGGCAGCACATAAGGCAGTAATGAGGGGGATACTTATTAGAGAAAAAGCTTTACAGAGTAAGAGACACAAGCAACATATGACACAGCTATACAAAGAAATAGAATCTCTAGAGCGACAACATAGACTCACCAACAGGAAGGCTACCCTACATGCTCTCCACACTAAAAAAGCTGCTTTGACTACCCTCCTTAATTCACAGGCAGTCAGGGCCACCCAAAAACTGAAATCACAATACTTCATATTCGCAAATAAACCAGATAAATATATGGCTTACAAAATAATGGAACGATGCAGAACCTCAGCGATTCCTTTAATTGAAACAACACATAACACTACGACTTCATACCCACAAGAGATCATGAACACTTTTGCGACTTATTATGATGGGAAGAAGGTTGACCACAATACAGATTCAATGAACCTTACTTCTACTTTTTTTGCCCATACCACACTACAAACTATTTCTAAGGAGCACGGGGATACTCTGAATGCTCCTATTTCCAACCTAGAAGTGTTGGGGCCATCAAAGACCTTAAACCAGGTAAAGCAGCGGGTCCAGATGGTTTCCTGGGCGAATACTATAAATTATTTAAAACTACATTGGTCCCCCACCTTACCAAATTTTGTAACTACATAATGGAGGGCAGCCCTGTCCCACCAGAACTACTGAATGCAAAGATAGTAGTAATACCTAAGCCAGCTAGAGATCACAAAAAATGTCAAAACTACCACCCAATATCCCTGATTAACCAGGATCTCAAAATTTTTACAAAAATAATAGCGAATCGACTTAAAATGATTCTTCCCCACCTGGTTCACCCGGACCAGGTGGGTTTCATCAAAGTTAGGGAAGCCCCAGATAATATACGAAGGATAACTAACTTGATTCAGACTCTGGGAGAAACACAAACGCCTTCTCTGCTCCTCTCCCTGGATGCTGAGAAGGCGTTTGATAGAATTGATTGGGAATTTATGTTTCTAACACTACATAAGATGGGTTTCAGAGGTTCCTTTATAAAAGCCCTGAGAGCTATATATTCTTCTCCAGGGGCCCAAGTAACCTCAGCAGGCTACAAGTCGAAAACCTTTCCAATCCGTAATGGCACTAGCCAGGGTTTCCCTTTTCGCCCTTGCTCTTCGCCCTCTGTATAGAACCGCTGGCAGTTAAGATCAGTTTACACCCAGACATAGCAGGGACCAAGGTAGGCACATCAGAATATAAACTAGCTCTCTTTGCGGACAACATCTTACTGACAATCACTAACCCAGTTATATCATTACCTAACCTTTGTGACACTTTAGAGACCTTCTCGACAATATCAGGATTCAAGATAAACCCAGAAAAATGTGAAGCCCTACCAATAGCACTTCCCCACCAGACTCAGATATTATTAGAAACAAGCTTTAAATTCAGATGGATGAAACGCTCATTAAAATACCTGGGAATTCATCTCCCAATTCACACCCAGCAACTTTATAGATTTAACTATACCCCACTATTCAGACAAATAAGACAAGATCTTTCAAAATGGAGAAGCTATAACTTCTCCTGGCTAGGTAGAGTAGCTGCAGTGAAAATGAACACCCTCATTATCTAGGACCCAGAGGGCTCACAATGTAGTGGGGAGTCCTCTGGACCTTTTACTGCAGATCTTATGATAGAGACTTGGAGGAAAATAAGAACTAAAAGCAATCTCCTACCACAACACTCTATGTGCACCCCAATTCGATATATATTACCTAGCGACCTATGGTCCCAAATTAGGAAATGGGAGAATAAGGGTTTATACAGGGTAGCAGACTATGTGACGGGTAGGACAACATTATCAATTACCAACTACAGACAAAACTGGACCCATTACAATTGCATTGGTACATGTACCATCAGGTGAATTCGTCTATACAGACTTACTTGAAAAAACCCAGGAACAATACTCCCACAGCTATAGAAACTTTATGTAATTCCGAAGAATGCAATAGACACACCATCTCCATCCTTTACATGGCCATAGAGTCCTCCCAGGGAACCAGCAAAACTTCTATTATGCTAGCATGGGAAAGAGAATTACATATACATAAAGAAGTAGAGGAATGGGAGGGATTGTTTCAGAGAGCTGACAAGGGTCTTCTGAGCATGGACCTCAGAGAAAACACTACTAAGACCATATTTCGATGGTACCTGACACCCATGAGAACAGCACATATGCATCCACAAGGAAGCAGACTATGTTACAGAGGTTGTGGACAACTAGGAACATATAGACACATATGGTGGGACTGCAAAGAAGTCAAAACAATATGGGAACAGCTGTCGTCCTTTCTCAGTCAGGTTCTGGAAGAAAAACTTACGATACAAGAGGCCCTTCTACATGAATATATAAACCCCTATAACAAATATATCAACACATTTATTAGAATTGTATGCACGGTAACTAGGACATGTATAGCCAAATATAGGAAGACTGGGGTCCCCACTTGGACAGAAATATACAATAAGATACAATACGCATACACTATGTATGACTTAGCCTCAGGAATGCTGGATAACACAGAGGTAGTTCACAAGATATGGTTTTACTGGATAGGTAGACAGACAGTGTAACTATACAAACCCTTTGAGGTCCTGGACTGGCTGGCTATCGTGAAAGCACAACTTAGGAACATCAGATGGATAAACCGCTCGAGTAGACTGTGTCGTCACCCCTCCCAAAATAGATTCTTCATCTAACCATAATCTTCCCTTCGCCCCTCCCCCTCTCTTTGTTCCCGTCCCCTTTTTTCATTTTTATTCTATATTGTTAGCATCCATGGATCTTAATGCATATCTGTTTTCGAAAAGTTGGTTGAAATAAGTTCATATAAGAAATGAGAGTGAGACTGTCGAATGGAAGGGACAGTCTCACAATACATTAAGCTCAACACAGGAGCGATACAGATGGAACCAACACGGACAGCTTCTAAAGATGATTGAACATTGTAGCTGTTTCAGTTAAGGTGATGTCGTATTTTTGCAATTATACAATACGTGATCACTAGATCTGTATTATCTTGAAAGGTCTGACTATCCATCTTTGTTTACTTTTGTAAATCTGACCCCTAAGATACCTCCTTACAGAGGGCATAAGAGGAACAGATATTGTTATTTATGTTTTATCATTCATCTTTAAAACGTAATAAAATATATTTAAACATAAATCTCAGTTGCAAGTTCACTCATGAGAGCCGGCAGCCGCATAGTTTGATCAATCTGTGCCTTTATATTGAAAATCATTAGATACATTTTCCTAAAACGTAATAGATCAGCGAAATGTACAAATAAAATCACAATGTGTATATATAGATAGAAAATAAATGTGATAAATGTGCAAATAAACATAAAGTGCAAAATATTAATACATTGAAAGATATGTCCGTCCAAAAGTGATGATGAATAGGTCCTCAAATGAGTGAGAAACACAAAATAGTGTAATACTGCAACAAAATGAATATTGGTTATCTGGGTGGACAATTGGCTACTCACGTGTGATGGAGCTTAAACAAGCTCTATGATATGCGCACACCTACTTTTCAACTGGTAGGCAAACAGTATCCCACAGCGAATATGGTAAAAATATATTTATTAAAACATTAAAATATGTCAAAATGCTCAGTGATATTATTAATCCATAGAGTTCCAAATGGAAAACACTACAACAACACTGTCCATAACAAATCAACACACCGGATGGATGCAGATAGAAAGCAGACAGGAGACCGCTTCCATACCTTTCACTCTACCCTAGACATCACTGGCACATATTGACGTAATAGTGGGTAAAAGTTCCATTCCAACATAGGTTTCACTGTTTGCTGATTCCTGGAAAAAGCTGTTAGCAATCAGCCAAACGTACGTCAGAACGGAACTTTTACCCACTATTATGTCAATACGTGCCAGTGACGTCTGGGGCCAAGCGAAACTTAGTCTTGTTTAAAAACCATCACACATGAGTAGCCAATTTTCCACCCAGATAAGCAATGTCCTTCAATTTAATAATATTTTGCACTTCACATTTGTTTGCACCTTTATCACATTTATTTTACGTTTCCCTAAAGGATTGGGATAAACTCCCAAGTCTCTTAGACACATGTTTAGCATTTTGGGGGAGTTCAGAGTTCCAAGCAAGCAGCATCTGCTGCATGCATTTATCTTTGCACAAGTGTTTACTTGTGCCACCCCTCTCCCTGTTCTTTCATAACCAGATCTATGAGAGCAAGGCTTGTCAATCATCCTTGCCCAGACATTCCATGGTGACTTAAGTTTTCTACCTCTGAAAAGACAAATTGATTAAAAAGCAGAGGTTTTAAGGGTTTTAAAGCCAGAACCCTATATGAAAGAATGTACCTCCTCTGCTCTGCACATTTTAGAAGTCGTTTTCATAACCTTACCTGAGTGGTTTACTTCACCCTTTTCATTTACAGAATGGTCATGTTCTTATATTTTTATGGACTTTCTGTAGCCTTACTTTGTTTAATTAAAATGACTATGTGAAAAACAATCATTTTTGGTCATATTGGTCATCTGTTTTTCATTAAAGGGACATGATACCCAAATGTTGAAGCACTAGAATGTGATGGCGCATAGCTATAAAAGCTGACTAGAAAATATCACATGAACATCTCTATGTAAAAAAAGGAAGATATGTTACCTCAAAATGTCCTAAGTATTCACACCCCATTGTAAAGAGACTTTAAGCAGCCAATAAAGATACTAGTCCCAGGACTTGCTATGGAGCGTGCATCTGGCATTTGCAGGCACAGTCATGTTATTTCCCTATTCAGTTTAAGGAACTTTACTATGAAATCCTACAAGATTTTAATGAAATCTCATGAGATTACAGAAAAGCATACCATGACCTCAGCACTGCTGATGCTGATTGGCTTTTGTTTTGTTTTTTTCAACTTGCAGCTGGACAGCAGCTGAAGTATAATTAACCACAGAGCACTTAGTGACCGATTTATCATATGTCTGTCCGACAGACATCACTATATAGAATTGCACAAGCAGTTCTGGTGAACTGCATGTGCAATGCCGCCCCCTGCAGATTTGTGGCCAATCGGCCGCTAGCAGGGGTGTCAATCAACTCGATCATATCTGATCGTGTTAATTGCTGTCCGCTGCTCAGAGGCGGCAGACCAGTTAGCAGTGGTCTTAAGACCGCTGGTTCTGAACTGCTGTTTCCAGTGAGCCTGAAGGCTCACGTTGAAACAGATGTATTAGGCACCATTCGGTACCTTAGTCTTGTAAGCTAAAGACATTTTGAGGTTAAGGGGCCGAATTATCAAGCTCCAAACGGAGCTTGATGCCCCTGTTTCCGCGTAAGCCTTCAGGCTTGCCGATAACAGTAGTTATGAAACAGCGGTCTAAAGACCGCTGCTCCATAACTTGTCCGCTGCCTCTGAGGCTGGGGTCTTCAATCCGCCTGATCCTATATGATCAGGCTGATTGACACACCCTGCTAGTGTCCGATTGTCCGCAAATCTGCAGGGGGCGGCTTTGCACAAGCAGTTCACCAGAACTGCTTGTGCAACGATAAACTCTAAGGGCATTTATCGATGTGCGGCGGACATGATACGCTACATTGTATCATGTCTGTCCGCAATTTAGTAAATCGGCCCCTAAATATCTTCCTTTTTTACATAGAGATGTTGAGCTGATGTTTTATTTTCAGCTTTTTACAGTTATGCTGCATTTCTTTCAAGTGGTTTAGCATATACAGGTAGGTATTATGTCCCTTGAAATACTGTTTCTTTACATGCAAGCAGCAAGTTTAGAAGCTGTTTTCAAAGCCTGGTTAATTGAGTTATTAGTGTCTAAACAGAAATCTAAACAAAGATGTAATGCTCAATCTTGAACAAACATATTTTAAAAAGACAAAACACAACTATAGCTACCACACAATATACTGATGCATACAAAAAGAAACAGGATATTAAGGATCCCTACAAAATGATCTACCATCACTATCTGATGAAGCCCAAGACTTGGACCTATTATCTAAGGGTCTCTGGGCTGGTGAGATAATTTAATATTGCTTGCCAGTCCTTCTGCTTCCCAGGTGGAATTATTTAAGACCCTGAAAACAGGTTGTCTCGCTAAAGGGCATATACTGCAAAGGAGATGCATACATTACAAAACTGCACATTTAAAATTGTAATTTAAAAATCCTACATAACAAATAATTGAACTATTCACACATAAATAAACAGGAAAAAATTGTATTGTTAAGTTGCATCAAAAATCGCAAAACAAAATTGTTCCCCAAAAAGCAGAATCCGTAAGCAATCTATCCAAGGACGAAAATGAAAACTGTCTGCTCATAAAAATGGAGAATCACGAAGACACAAAATATGAAAGTCACGTTAGCTCAAAAGCACAACCAACTCTTTTGATTGTTCCACACTTGTGTACGTTTTCAAGTGAATGGAGTGTACACAGATTGGCGTAACAAAGATGGCGTCTAGCAGTGGGAGGGTTAGATAGCTGTATGGGGGGGTCAGGGAGGTGGGTGGGTGAAGAGGGTTCCGTACACTACAAAAATTAAATTAAATAAATAAATGTTAAAAAAAAAAAAAATCCCTAAACTGCATTCTGACAGACGGTCTGACAGTACCTAAGTCGGTGGTAAACAGTGGGGGAAGAGAGAGGGAAGAGAGATGTTTGGGAGGAATCAGGTGTGGGTCAGGGGGTGGAAGGTGTCAGTTGGGAGGGTAATCTCTACACTACAGCTAAAATTAACCTTACAGGCTACCTCATTAACCCTTTCATTGCCAGAAATTTCAGAAGTCGTGTGTGCAGCGGCCTTCTTATTGCCAAAAATCATGGAAAAGCGTTTTCCAACAATTTTGCTTTTGACTGCAGTATTGTTTGTAAATTATTTCAGAGGAGAACCAAAATGTTTGCAAAAAAAGTTAATATTTTATTTTTTTATATGATCATATTTGGCGGTCAACTTGTGGCATCAAATATACCAAAATGGGTCTAGATCAATACCTTGGTTATGTAGAAATACACATCATTTTAGACATAACTGCAGAAAAACACCTTAAAATTTTCAAAAGGCATTAGAATAACTATGTACATGTTTGGTCTCAGTTGAATCAGGGGATGCCAATGAACAAATGTTATGATTTTTTTTTTACAGCTCCTGCTTGCTTGTTAACATTGCTAGATGGAGGCTTTTTGCGCGTAGTACAAGTTGAAAGTGAAAGTTTTTGCACGAGAGCTAACCCGATGCGCCAAAAAGCTGAAATTCGAATATCGCAAATGCGTTAACATATTCCCCAATTGACTTCAATGGAGCACGAAAAGTGAAAAAAAAATACTGGTAGCCTTACTCTCGCGCAGACCCATTTGCATTTAACTAAGTGTGCTAACTTGATATGAAATATTAATATATTTTACTTTCCAAAGTTCTTCACATAGAAGAATATGTTCTTTTTTTTCATAAATACATATTTCTATATACAGTATTTATATGATTTTTTTGCTATATATGTCCATACCTATAAATATGCATGATTATATATAGGTATAGATATATACAGATATATATATAGGAATATCTATTTAAAAATACTTAGAACATATTCCCCTGTATTGATTTAACTTGGGCGGTGTTAGTGCTCAATAGCGCTAATATTTTTGCACTACACTTGTGATGTGGGTCAATATATGAATTGTGTTTCTACTGATCTGCAGGCTAGATTACTAGTGTAGAGATATTGTTTGCGTGCAAGCATTGTTGGGATTTCAAGGCCGTTTGCACGCAAGTTAAATTCCGCTTGAATTACAAGTTTGAAGTAAATGTGAAAGTATGAGCACAATCGTGATTTACCCTAAAATAATTACTGCAACCTCTGAGCTTTGGTTAACTGTTACGCTCAAATAAATAGTTGCACAAAACACATCAAAAATACATTACAAAGTAAAGTTACACTATCTAATAAAAAAAATATTTAAAAAAAAATATTGCATAAAAAGTTATAAGGGCTCAAAGATGTGAGGTCTCAAGTGCAAAGGACATTAAAGGTACACTGAACCTAATTTTTTTTTCTTTTGCAATTTTAAGCAACTTTCTAATTTACTCCTATTACTAAATTTCTTTCATTCTCTTGGAATCTTTATGTGAAAAGCAAGAATGTAAGTTTAGATGTCGGTCCATTTTTGGTGAACAACCTGGGTGCTGCCGGCAGTGGGGAGCTATAGTTCATTGAGGGAACCATGAATGCCAACATGTACTGTGACATACTGAGGCAGAGCATGATCCCCTCCCTTCAGAGACTGGGCCAAAGGGCAATATTCCAACATGATAATGACCCCGAACACACCTCCAAGGTGACCACTGCCTTTCTAAAGAAGCTGAGGGTAAAGGTGAAGGATTGGCCAAGCATGTCTCCAGACCTAAACCCCATAGAGCATCTGTGGGGCATCCTCAAATGGTAGGTGGGGGAGTGCAAGGTCTCTAACATCCACCAGCTCTGTGATGTCGTCATGAAGCAGTGGAAGAAGACTCCAGTGGCAACCTGTGAAGCTCTGGTGAACTCCATGCCCAAGAGGGTTAAGGCAGTGCTGGAAAATAATGGTGGTCACACAAAATATTGACTCTTTGGGCCCAATTTGGACATTTCCACTTAGGGGTGTACTCACTTTTGTTGCCAACAGTTTAGACATTAATGGCTGTGTATTGAATTATTCTGAGGGGACAGCAAATTTACACTGTTATACAGGCTGTACACTCACTACTTTAAATTTTAGCAAAGTGTCATTTCTTCAGTGTTGTCACATGAAAAGATATAATAAAATATTTACAAATATGTGAGGGGTGTACTCACTTTTGTGGGATACTGTATGTATTTACAGACATATACACATATAAACACATAAATACATATGTATTCATATATAGAGGCCTATTTATCATGCCGTCAACCGCAAATACGCTGGAATTCCACAGCGTAATTGTGGCGAGCTTGATTCCCCTTAGTTATCAAACCCTACAGACCGGCAAAAGTAGAAATCTGTGATGTAACATACGATCCGCCAGTCTCAGTCCAACACAGATCAATGCTTACATCACTACAGATGTTCCAAATGCAAATTCGGCATATCTGACTACTTTTGCTAGTTATCAAATTTCTACCAGGTACGCCACTATTCCGGCCCAGAGTACCTGGTTTTGAATCCGCCGCCCTGGAGGCGACGGATGCCATAGGAATCAGTGGGAGTCTGAAAGCAGCGAAAGCTTATGTTCGCTTCTGCCCGATATCCCATTGATTTCTATGAGAGAATAAAAGTTATGTTTACACCTAACACCCTGACATGTACCCCGAATCTAAACACCCCCAATCTGCCGCCCCCTACACCACCGCCACCTACATTATACTTATTAACCCCTATTCTGCCACTCCCGACACCACCACCGACCTACATAAAGTTATTAACTCCTATCCTGCCTCTCCCAGAGCCCACCGCAACTAAATAAATGTATTAACGCCTAAACCCCTGGCCTCCCACATCACTACCACTTACTAAACCTATTAACCCCTAAACCGCCAGCCCCCCACATTGACATAAACTAAATTAAACTATTAAGCCCTAAACCTAACAACCCGCTAACTTTATATGAAAGATTAACTTATCCCTATCTTATAATAAATTTAAACTTACCTTTAGATTTAAATTAAACTATATTAAACTAATAATTAATCTACCCTAACTGTTAGACTAAATTACATTAAACTACAAATTAAATTAACTATATTATATATTTAAACACCTAACCCTACTCAAATAATTTAAATCTACACAAAAAAAAATTCTAAAAAAAATCTAACAACTAAGGGCTCGCTTCCATTGAGTCATTAAAAATGGAGCCGTAAGCTACCGAAGCGGCCGACAGCTAAAAGTAATTTACGGCTCCATTTTAGTACCAGGTTTCCATTTAAATATTTTGCGGATAGCGTGTAGTCGCTCTTTTCGTGCAACTGAAAATTAACGTTGTGTTAACGCTTCCATCTGATGTCGGATTTCTTGAAAATCAATTAGTTGCTAAGGTAACCCGACCTTACGCTATAGAATTTACGTTTAACGTCCATGCTCCTTACCGGTGATCACCTCTCAAGAAAAATAAAGATACACTTATCCATATTTTTAATAATCAAATACTATTTTTTAATATAATTATATTTACCACTTCATAAATATAAGTAATATGTATTGCTGCCCTAGGCATAGGTCTAGTTTGCATTCTGTAGATATGTTCTTGCATATATTATTATATTTAAATATATACTGATATTTCTATTAGAATATAAGTTCAACTATTCTTATACATGAGACAACAATAAATATTACTTATAACAATTTATTTCTACATTAAAACACTCGCATTATTTGCAAGTTTTATAATTTCAATAGAAAATAGGTCTCAAAAGCACAATTTTCCTCTTTTACACCTAGTTGAGCTGGGTGTAATATTTCTCAATGTATCAACAGCCTCCGACAGTATATTAACTGTTTGCGCTTTCATTGGAAACCTGGTATAATTTATCGATTAACGACTTCTATTACTTGACCTTTAAAGTCGTCAATCCCCGGCCCAACATAATAACACTATTATAAAAACTACATTACTTATATAAATAAGACTTGCACACAAAACTTTGGTATAAAATTGGCCGCAGCCATTATATTAATAACAATAATTTAAATATTAAATATTAAATATAATAAAACATTTTAAACAGAACATACCTAATGTTCTTAAATAACATTAAACATTAAAACATATTGCCAATTCCCCACAGCGGTGCTAGTTCCCAAACCCACAAAAAACAACATGGCCGTCATTCAAAAACTGGACTCAACTATATCCACGTTGAGTCCGTACCAAGCACACCTCCACTTTAATAGGGAACCCCTTGTCCCTATAATAAACCAGTTGCCCGCTCACCCCATGGAGAGGCATCTTCTTAAAATCCTCCAAATCACTTGGCCATATTGCTTAAAATATTTGTCTGGGAACTAGCACCCCCGCCTTGCTGTGACAATCACAAAACAAGGAAGGAACACCACATATTCAGGGAGGGAGGGAGGGAGCACTTTTCAAAACAATTTTTCTAACAAGCTGATGACAGATTCTCCCGCTCTTTTCTTAAGTACGCAGTGGCGCGTGCTAACCCCGCCCATTACCCCTTAATACCCAATCAGAACAAACCAGGCCTATTCCTCCAATGGTCAAGGCCCCTTCCTGTTACTCCGCACTCCCAGGGGCTCCTTGACCTTTAAAGTTGTCAATCCCCGGCCCAACATAATAACACTATTATAAAAACTACATTACTTATATAAATAAGACTTGCACACAAAACTTTGGTATAAAATTGGCCGCAGCCATTTTATTAATAACAATAATTTAAATATTAAATATTAAATACAATAAAACATTTTAAACAGAACATACCTAATGTTCTTAAATAACATTAAACATTAAAACATATTGCCAATTCCCCACAGCGGTGCTAGTTCCCAAACCCACAAAAAACAACATGGCCGTCATTCAAAAACTGGACTCAACTATATCCACGTTGAGTCCGTACCAAGCACACCTCCACTTTAATAGGGAACCCCTTGTCCCTATAATAAACCAGTTGCCCGCTCACCCCATGGAGAGGCAACTTCTTAAAATCCTCCAAATCACTTGGCCATATTGCTTAAAATATTTGTCTGGGAACTAGCACCCCCGCCACCGACTGGTCTGCTCAAGCAGCCCAGTCCCGCCAAAACCAAAACCAAACCCCAAATTTTTCCCAAAGCTTCTTTGATGTCAAACAAAAATAGCTGCAGCCCAAATTGATTGAAATGAACCCCATCTTTTAGATAAAATTCCTCAGCCCCTTCAACTTCAAAATCAGGGTGAAAAACAACACCCCCCAGCCTTCTTACAAAGGAACTAATTATTTTATTAATTTTTTTACGGCTCCTTTCAAGTTTTTCATAGTCGTGGAGTGATCTGTGACCAAATTATCTTTATCTCAGGATAAATATCTTTAATATTGCCCAAATCTCTTTTAATTCTTCTGACTAGTTCTTTTTGAGGAATAATACCCAAATCATTCCCCCCCAAATGCAACACTAAAACATCAGGGTGATGGAAAACCTTACTGTATTCAACAAATACTGGAAACAAAAGCTCCCAACACATGCCCCTAATCCCAAACCATTTGACTTCCCTTTGACCAACTGGACACCCGAGCTGCAGGCCGCCCATTTTCTTACTGGCCTCAGCATTGTCCCAATAAATAAATGAATGCCCCATCACCCATACGATCCTCACATCTGAAAATTAAAGAAAATAAAAGAAAAACATTCAGGATGTTATTTGCTCAGGCATTCCCACAACATTCTCCCCCTTTTTTTTTTTCTTTTTTTTTTAAACTCTCAAATCAGGCCTAACATAAGATTTATAACGATTTGAACTCCATCTCCCAATCTGTTTTACTATATCCTCCCTCAAACCTAGTATAGAAGCCTCAGTAGCGGCTCCTATACAAAATGAATGGGACCCAAACTCTAATGGATTAAAGCCCAATAACCCAATTGATCTTTTCAAAATGGCCCTAAATTGATACTGCGACAAAAAGGAACCATCGGAATGAATCAATAACGGGCCATCTTGCGAAGGCCGTATGGACCCATAATGCATCAATACCTGACAAGGACATACTACTGACCCACTAGGGAATAGAACTATATTCTTGCCTTTTTTATAAATGTCAGTTTTACTACTCTTCAATAAAATTTCCACCCTATTTTCGTCCCACATCACATCTTCTTTCTGTAAACCCCCAGAAACCCTTCTGCTAGGGCTTACTAATTCTGATATCCGGAAGGCCCCGAAAAAGGCTAAAACAAAGGCCGTTCGAAACAATGCTATTTCAAATGCTGATGAACAAATATAAGACAGCACTACCCAAATCTTTTCAAGCAACGTAAATGTAATAGGCCTTCTCTTATCTATATTCTTCGCCTTCTTTTTCAAACCCTTAAGGACCTGACGCACCCAAAAAACTTTTGTAATATCACACATACCCAGTAAACGGAATCTAAAAGCTAATGCCGCCAATCTTTTATCCATATTAGATGCTGACAAAGCCCAAGTTCCCCAATGCCACATCCATTCCAATAAGCAACCCTTGACATCATCAGACCCTTCCTTAAGTTCAGCCTGACCTAACCACGATTCCCATTCTCTCCAGACTGATACATAAGAAGACCAAGTACCTGGAGCCAAAGAATTCTTAACTAACTCAGCCAGTCCTCCTCCCCAAGCCTTCATAATTGATCCGGGAAATTCACTCCAACTGCATCGGCCTGAGGCGCTAGCTCCCGAAAACGGCTCCACTGTGAACGAGATAAAGCATCTGCTATCAAATTACACTTACCAGGGATATGTTTTGCCCTGACAAAAACATTCATACTCAAACATTTTAAAACCAGAACTCTCAGTAAATGCAAAACTGGCAGCGAGGAAGCAGATAACGAATTGATAGCAGAAACAACACCCATATTATCCGTGTGGAATAATATAGATTTATTAACCAAGTCACCCTCCCAAACAAATAAAGCTACCAATATCGGAAACAGTTCAAGAAATACCAGGTTTCGAGTTAAACCAAGTCCCACCCAATCCTGAGGCCACACATCCGCACACCAATGGCCCTGAAAATATGCCCCAAAACCAACACCACCAGCTGCATCAGTTACCAAATCCAACTCAACATTGGAAACCCGAGCTTCCATGAAGATCGCAGCTCCATTAAACTCTAACCAAACCCTCAAATCATCTTTGTGTCCTTTTTTAACCCTCACAAAGTGATGAGGCTTGCTTACACCAGATGTGGCCAATGACATTCTCCTGGAAAACAGTCTTCCAATGGGAATGATTCTGCAAGCAAAATTCAATTTCCCCAACAGTGATTGCATTTCCCGCAAAGTTACCTTACGAACACCAAGAAAACGCTGAATCATTTCCGACAAATCCACAATCTTTTCCCTCGGCAACCTACATTCCATCTTAACCGAATTGATTGTGATCCCCAAAAAAATTAAGGGCCGTAACTGGACCCTCGGATTTTTCCATTGCAATAGGAACCCCAAATTCAGATGCCATTAAATAAAAACAATCCCTCAACTTCAAACAAACATCCGACTCAGGAGGACCCACAAACAGAAAGTCATAGAGATAATGTACAATAGAAGAAAATCCTGACTTAACCTTAACAACCCATTCCAAAAAGGAACTAAAACACTCAAACAATGAACAGGAAATGGAACACCCCATCAGAAAACAAAGGTCCACATACAAAACTCCATCAAAACAGCAACCCAAAAGGTAGTGGGAAGAAGGATGAACCGGAAGCAACTGAAAAGCTGCTTCAATATCAACCTTAGCCAACCAAGCATACTGACCCGATTCCCTAACCATCTTAACCGACAGGTCGAAAGATGCATAGGACACTGATGATAATCATTCCGGAATTCCATCATTCACAGACCCATCTTTTGGAAAAGACAAGTGGTGAATAAGTCGAAATTTACCCGGGTCCTTCTTAGGTACCACACCCAAAGGTGAAATACGCAAATGGGGGATTGGGGGAACTTTAAATGGCCCCGCCATTCGACCCAACGAAACCTCCTTCTCAAGTTTACTCTTAACGACATCTGGCCATTCCCTAGCTGACTTCAGATTGCCTCTATAATAAACAACACCCCCAGAAGACGGAATTTTAAAACCATATTCAAAGCCATGCAACAATAACAAAGCTTTCTCCCTAAAACCCTTTTGTTTAGCGTAAAGTACGAGCCATAGCTCCATCCCGCTTAACCTCACCGGAGTTACTCCCTTTTTCAGACAACTCATGGGCTCCACCCAATTTGTTCTTTTTGAAACACTTGGAGAATGGGTGAGCACCCCCGCACCCTGAACACTCATGTCTGAATTTACAAGCTGATCCCCATTTGCAACCTTTCTCATTGAAAGCGAAGCAGAAACCCTTTTTAACTGTTGCCGACGACCCACTCTGGAGCGACCCGCCGGTTCCCCCACGAAAGGGCTGCGAAGACCTTAACGGGGTCATTATCTTGAGCCAAAGACCCATATCCCAATCATCCCATTTCATCTCATGCTTAACCGACAAACGTTGCCTAAATTGCTCATCATAAACCCACCAAGCCATACCCCCATATGTTCTCTGAGCGGCAGCAACTTCATCTAAATAACAAAAAAGAGCCACTCCCTGTTCAGGAAACTTTCCAGCAAACACACTGGCATAAATAACAAAAGCTTGAAACCAATTGTTAAAGGTTTTAGGTAGTTTTCTGTACCGTTTTTTCCTCTCCTCTTCCTCCTTTTTTGAAGCATCTTTCTTTGAATCCTCAGGTATCTCAAAAGATTGGTCAAGCGGTAAAAGAGAAAATAATTCAATAAATTCCCTCTTCCAGATCTTTTCCCTTAACTCAACCATCAAGTGCATACCTAAAGGCCCGATAGAACACAAACAAGACCTAGCCAAAGCCGTATCAGCAATTTTGAGTTCAGGGCCCCCCAACCCTTTATTCTCAATATTAACCACCTTTGACTGGGGCAAACCAACTGCTTGTGCCTGAATTGCTGACCCTTCACCTTTAGTGACCTCAACAGAACTCCCAACTGACACATTTGGCAATGCAGATCCAGGAGGAACCCAAGAATTGGCGAATCCTCCTAGAACTTTAGCACCTTCTAATTTAGCTAACAACTCCTTTAAACCCGCTACCACAGTTACTGATATAGAATTAACATTCACCACAACTTTTTCAACCCCAACATTCAATTCCCCAGCACCAGCTCCCCCATTACCTGTTCCATTATCCTGAGCCGCAGGGGACTGATCCACTTGAGATGCAGCCGTGACCTTCTCCCTACTCTGGAACCCAGAATCCCTAGGTTCCGTAATAGCCATCTCTTGTTGACTTCTTTCAGCCTGTAAAATGGAAACATGTGACAAACCCCCCGATGGCGCCCATAAACCAACACCAATACTAGCCATGGATATACCCAACCCGCCATCAACCAAAACCCCTCTACCCTTCTTAGGAGCTGTAACCCCAGACACTTCCACCCTTGAATCCCCATACCTCTTGCGCTGTCTACCTCTACATTGTATTCTCCCATTCCCCGACCTGTTTGGACGTTGAACAGAATTAACCGAACTATTAAATGTATTGCTATGACCCCTTCTCAAATCCCCCTGATGGCCAACATTAAAATTGTTGGCCGTACTCACCCCTGCTTCATCTCCCTTCGAATTAGAACGTCCCGCCATCGGAACGCTGTCCTCTATATCAAGCCTGATATTATCCGTCCAGGATTCCTGTAGGCCATAAGCTTCCCCACTTAGGCCGTCATTTCCCACCACCAGAAATCCAGGAGGATTCACAGGCCGTGACCCAATCTCATTCCCTTATGAAAAATAAGCATTATTAGAAACAGGCAAATTCTCAACCACATCAACATTCCCGCCCCTCAAATTTCTTATCTCACCCCTAAACTGGCAAAGAGAACCAACCGTACGAGGAGAAGGAGGTATAAAATCCTCCTCAGAGGAATCTAAATATAAGGTTAAATCCTCCTCGCCAGTACAAGCTTCCACATCAGGCTGATTCTCAATTGCTTCAACCCCCTTAACACTTTCATCTAACACTCAAAAAGTCTGCTCCTCAAAACTGCTACTAGGCCTCAAAACCTGGGCCATCCTCGAAACTTTATGCACCTGCGCTTCTACCACCTGAGATAAAACAGACCAGCCTGAAACCCCTGCTTCCCTTCTATCCTTGACTCTCTGTTTTTCTAATACACCTACTGACCTAGCACTATTTACTTGCTCATTACCAACCCCCACTAAGCTAGGCCTCAACGAGCCGTCACCTTTATTAACTTGTCTCCTACCTTTACTAGACTCTTTCTGGCCTACAACGGCCGTCTTACCCTTAGGCAAAGAATCACCCTCCTTTTCTGAAACTATCACTTGTCCCGGTACAGAAACACTGCTGCAGGATGGTATAGCAGGCTGCCTGGTATCCGCTTCAACCTGCCGACTCCCAGAACCGGAACCTGTTCTCCTCTTCATGGTCGACTTTACCCCTGGACTGGTGCTGGATCTCCTGCGGCCACCGGTACTTCCTTCAGAATCCAGATCCAAACGAACCGGAGGCCTGGAACGCCTTACTGGTCTGAGCAATAACTCAAATGACAAGCACTTTTCAAAACAATTTTTCTAACAAGCTGGTGAAAGATTCTCCCGCTCTTTTCTTAAGTACGCAGTGGCGCGTGCTAACCCCGCCCATTACCCCTTAATACCCAATCAGAACAAACCAGACCTATTCCTCCAACGGTCAAGGCCCCTTCCCGTTACTCCGCACTCCCGGGGGCTCCTTTCTATGGGACGCGAAGATTTTTTCGGCAGCCGGAGTCCAGCTGCCAATATTGAGGTATAACGCGCCATTGGAAACAGTCGATAAACGATATTGCTTTCAACAGCATATTTAACGGTTTGCGAGTGCACGCAAACTGAATAACGACTCAATGGAAGCGAGCCCTAAGTTAGAAAAAATAACAAACACTAAGTTACAAAAAAAAAAATAAACACTAAGTTACACAAAATGAAAAAGAAATTATCAAAAGATTTAAACTAATTACACCTATTCTAAGGGCCCTATGAAAATAAACCCCCCCCCCAAAAAAAAACAAAAAAAACCCTAGCCTACAATAAACTACAAAGAGCCCTTAAAAGGGCCTTTTGCAGGGCATTGCCCCAAAGAAATCAGCTCTTTTACCTGTAAATAAAAGATACAAATACCCCCCAACAGTAAAACCCACCACCCACACAACCAACCCCCCCAAATAAAAACCTAACTAAAAAAACCTAAGCTCCCCATTGCCCTGAAAAGGGCATTTGGATGGGCATTGTCCTTAAAAGGGCATTTAGCCCTATTGCAGCCCAAACCCCTAATCTAAAAATAAAACCCACCCGATACACCCTTAAAAAATCCTAACACTAACCACTGAAGATTCACTTACAGTTTTGAAGATCATCCATACTCCAAGAAGCCGGCAGAAGTCTTCATCCAAGCGGCCGAAGTCTTCATCCAAGCCCGCAGAAGTCTTCACCCAGATGGCATCTTCTATCTTCATCCATCCTGCGCAGAGCAGCTCCATCTTCAAGACATCCGACGCGGAGAATCCTCTTTGTTTGACGTCTTCTTCTACAATTAAGGTTCCTTTAAATGATGTCAGCCAAGATGGCGTCCCTTAGATTCCGATTGGCTGATAGAATTCTATCAGCCAATCAGAATTAAGGTTGAAAAAATCCTATTGGCTGTTGCAATGAGCCAATTGGATTGAGCTTTCATCCTATTGGCTGATCCAATCAGCCAATAGAATGCAAGCTCAATCCTATTGGCTGTTTGGATCAGCCAATAGGATGAAAGCTCAATACTATTGGCTGATTGCAACAGTCAATAGAATTTTTTGAACCTTAATTCCTATTGGCTGATACAATCGGAATCTTAGGGACGCCATCTTGGATGACGTCATTTAAAGTAGACATGTGCACGGCTAAAAAATTCGGTTCGTTTTCGGTTCGGATCGATTCAGACTTTTCGAATTTCGGTTCCGATCGAATCGAATTCGGCAAAATTTGAATGAATTTGTTTCGGATTTATTCGGATTCGAATAAATTTGTTTCGGATTTATTCGGATTTGAATAAATTCAGCTGAATTCGGTTCTATTCGGTCCCGAAATTCGGTATGTTTTAGTACACTAACACCCATTTAGTACACTAAGTCACTAACACCCATAAACTACATATGAACCACTAAACCGAGGCCCCCCCACATTGCAAACCCTATAATAACATTATTTAACCCCTAATCTGCCAACTGTATATCGCCGCAACCTACATTATCCCTATGAACCCCTAATCTGCTGTCCCTAACAATGCCGACCCCTACATTATAGTTATTAACCCCTAATATGCCCCCCCAACGTCGCCGCAATCTAACTACAAGTATTAACCCCTAATCTGCCGACCGGATATCGCCGCAGCCTACATTATAGCTATTAACCCCTAATCTGCTGTTCCTAACACCGCCGACCCCTACATTATAGTTATTAACCCCTAATCTGCCCCCCCAACGTCGCCGCAATCTAACTACAAGTATTAACCCCTAATCTGCTGACTGGATATCGCCGCCACCTACATTATAGCTATTAACCCCTAATCTGCTGTCCCTAACATCGCCGACCCCTACATTATAGTTATTAACCCCTAATCTGCTGTCCCTAACATCGCCGCAATCTAACTACAAGTATTAACCCCTAATCTGCCGACCTGATATCGCCGCAACCTAAAATTATAGCTATTAACCCCTAATCTGCTGTCCCTAACATCGCCGACCCCTACATTATTGTTATTAACCCCTAATCTGCCCCCCCCCAACGTCGCCGCAATCTAACTTCAAGTATTAACCCCTAATCTGCTGACCGTTAATCGCCGCCATTATAATAAATGTATTAACCCCTAAACCGCCGCACTCCCGCCTCGCAAACACTATAATACATTTTATTAACCCCTAATCTGCCCTCCCTAACATCGCCGCCACCTACCTACAATTATTAACCCCTAATCTCACGCCCGCACCGTCACCGCTACTATAATAAGGTTATTAACCCCTAAACCTAAGTCTAACCCTAACCCTAACACCCCCTAACTTAAATATAATTTAAATAAAACGAAATAAATTTACTATAGTTAAATAAATGAATCCTATTTAAAACTAAATACTTACCTGTAAAATAAACCCTAAGCTAGCTACAATATAACTAATAGTTACATTGTAGCTATTTTAGGATTTATATTTATTTTACAGGCAACTTTGTATTTATTTTAACTATGTACAATAGTTATTAAATAGTTAATTACTATTTAATAGCTACCTAGCTAAAATAAATACAAATTTACCTGTAAAATAAATCCTAACCTAAGTTACAATTACACCTAACACTACACTATCATTAAATTAATTAAATAAATGAATCATATTTAAAACTAAATACTTACCTGTAAAATAAACCCTAATATAGCTGCAATATAACTAATAGTTACATTGTAGCTATTTTAGCATTTATATTTATTTTACAGGCAACTTTGTATTTATTTTAACTAGGTACAATAGCTATTAAATAGTTATTGACTATTTAATAGCTACCTAGTTAAAATAATTACAAAATTACCTGTAAAATAAATCCTAACCTAAGTTACAATTAAACCTAACACTACACTATCATTAAATAAATTAACTACAAGTACCTACAATTATCTACAATTAAATAAACTAAACTAAAGTACAAAAAAACCCCGCTAAATTACAAAAACAAACACTAAATTACAAAAAATAAAAAAATATTACAAGAATTTTAAACTAATTACACCTAATCTAAGCCCCCTAATAAAATAGCAAAGCCCCCCAAAATAAAAAAATGCCCTACCCAATACTAAATTACAAAAGTTAACAGCTCTATTACCTTACCAGCCCTTAAAAGGGCCTTTTGCGGGGCATGCCCCAAAGAAAACAGCTCTTTTGCCTGTAAAAAAAAACACAATACCCCCCCCACATTAAAACCCACCACCCACATACCCCTACTCTAACCCAAACCCCCCTTAAATAAACCTAACACTACCCCCCTGAAGATCTCCCTACCTTGAGTTGTGTTCACCCAGCCGGGCCGAAGTCTTCATCCGATGGGGCAGAAGAGGACATCAAGACCGGCAGAAGTCTTCATCCAAGCGGGGCAAGAAGAGGTCTTCCATCCATCAGAAAAATACCAAAATACAAACAAACACTAAATTACCAAAAATAATAAAATATTACAATAATTTTAAACTAATTACACCTAATCTAAGCCCCCTATTAGCTATTAATATAGCTACAATATAACTAATAGTTACATTGTAGCTATTTTAAGATTTATATTTATTTTACAGGCAACTTTGTATTTATTTTAACTAGGTACAATAGTTATTAAATAGTTAATAACAATTTAATAACTACCTAGCTAAAATAAATACAAATTTACCTGTAAAATAAATCCTAACCTAAGTTACAATTACACCTAACACTACACAATCATTAAATTAATTAAATAAATGAATCCTATATAAAACTAAATACTTACCTGTAAAATAAACCCTAATATAGCTGCAATATAACTAATAGTTACATTGTAGCTATTTTAGGATTTATATTTATTTTACAGGCAACTTTGTATTTATTTTAACTAGGTACAATAGCTATTAAATAGTTATTGACTATTTAATAGCTACCTAGTTAAAATAATTACAAAATTACCTGTAAAATAAATCCTAACCTAAGTTACAATTAAACCTTACACTACACTATCATTAAATAAATTAACTACAAGTACCTACAATTAAATACAATTAAATAAACTAAACTAAAGTACAAAAAAAACCCCACTAAATTACAAAAAATAAAAGAATATTACAAGAATTTTAAACTAATTACAACTAATCTAAGCCCCCTAATAAAATAACAAAGCCCCCCAAAATAAAAAAATGCCCTACCCTATACTAAATTACAAAAGTTAACAGCTCTATTACCTTACCAGCCCTTAAAATGGCCTTTTGCGGGGCATGCCCCAAAGAAAACAGCTCTTTTGCCTGTAAAAAAAAACACAATACCCCCCCCCCACATTACAACCCACCACCCACATACCCCTACTCTAACCCAAACCCCCCTTAAATAAACCTAACACTACCCCCCTGAAGATCTCCCTACCTTGAGTCGTGTTCACCCAGCCGGGCCGAAGTCTTCATCCGATGGGGCAGAAAAGTACATCCAGACCGGCAGAAGTCTTCATCCAAGCGAGGCAAGAAGAGGTCTTCCATCCATCAGAAAAGTACCAAAAAACAAACAAACACTAAATTACCAAAAATAATAAAATATTACAATAATTTTAAACTAATTACACCTAATCTAAGCCCCCTACTAGCTATTAATATAGCTACAATATAACTAATAGTTACATTGTAGCTATTTTAGGATTTATATTTATTTTACAGGCAACTTTGTATTTATTTTAACAAGGTAAAATAGCTATTAAATAGATATTTACTGTTTAATAGCTACCTAGTTAAAAAAATTACAAAATTACCTGTAAAATAAATCCTAACCTAAGTTACAATTAAACCTAACACTACACTATCATGAAATACATTAAATAAATTAACTACAAGTACCTACAATTAAATACAATAAAATAAACTAAACTAAAGTACAAAAAAACAAACACTAAATTACAAAAAATAAAAAAATTACAAGAATTTTAAACTAATTACACCTAATCTAAGCCCCCTAATAAAATATCAAAGCCCCCCAAAATAAAAAAAATTCCCTACTCTATACTAAATTACAAAAGTTAACAGCTCTATTACCTTACCAGCCCTTAAAACGGCCTTTTGCGGGGGCATGCCCCAAAGAAAACAGCTCTTTTGCCTGTAAAAAAAAACACAATACCCCCCCCCCCCACATTACAACCCACCACCCACATACCCCTACTCTAACCCAAACCCCCCTTAAATAAACCTAACACTTCCCCCCTGAAGATCTCCCTACCTTGAGTCGTGTTCACCCAGCCGGGCCGAAGTCTTCATCCGATGGGGCAGAAGAAGACATCCAGACCAGCAGAAGTCTTCATCCAAGTGGGGCAAGAAGAGGTCTTCCATCCATCAGAAGTCTTGATCCAGGCGGCATCTTCTATGTTCATCCATCTGGAGCGGAGCGGCAGCATCCTGAATACATCCGACGCGGAGCATCCACTTCTTTCTTGATCCGACGACTAAATGACTCTACCTTTAAGTGACGTCATCCAAGATGGCGTCCCTTGAATTCCGATTGGCTAATAGGATTCTATCAGCCAATCGGAATTAAGGTAGGAAAATCTGATTGGCTGATTCAATCAGCCAATCAGATTCAAGTTCAATCCGATTGGCTGATCCAATCAGCCAATCAGATTGACCTCGCATTCTATTGGCTGATCGGAACAGCCAATAGAATGCGAGGTCAATCTGATTGGCTGATTGGATCGGCCAATCGGATTGAACTTGAATCTGATTGGCTGATTGAATCAGCCAATCAGATTTTTCCTACCTTAATTCCGATTGGCTGATAGAATCCTATCAGCCAATCGGAATTCAAGGGACGCCATCTTGGATGACGTCACTTAAAGGTACAGTCATTTAGTCATCGGATCAAGAAAGAAGAGGATGCTTCACGTCGGATGTCTTCAGGATGCTGCCGCTCCGCTCCGGATAGATGAACAGAGAAGATGCCGCCTGGATCAAGACTTCTGATGGATGGAAGACCTCTTCTTGCCCCGCTTGGATGAAGACTTCTGCCAGTCTGGATGTCCTTTTCTGCCCCATCGGATGAAGACTTCGGCCCGGCTGGGTGAACACGACTCAAGGTAGGGAGATCTTCTGGGGGGTAGTGTTAGGTTTATTTAAGGGGGGTTTGGGTTAGAGTAGGAGTATGTGGGTGGTGGGTTGTAATGTGGGGGGGTATTGTGTTTTTTTTTACAGGCAAAAGAGCTGTTTTCTTTGGGGCATGCCCCCACAAAAGGCCCTTTTAAGGGCTGGTAAGGTAATAGAGCTGTTAACTTTTGTAATTTAGTATAGGGTAGGGCATTTTTTTATTTTGGGGGGCTTTGTTATTTTATTAGGGGGCTTAGATTAGGTGTAATTAGTTTAAAATTGTTGTAATATTTTCTTATTTTTTGTAATTTAGTGTTTGTTTTTTTGTACTTTAGTTTAGTTTATTTCATTGTATTTAATTGTAGGTACTTGTAGTTAATTTATTTAATTTATTTCATGATAGTGTAGTGTTAGGTTTAATTGTAACTTAGGTTAGGATTTATTTTACAGGTAATTTTCTAATTATTTTAACTAGGTAGCTATTAAACAGTAAATATCTATTTAATAGCTATTTTACCTAGTTAAAATAAATACAAAGTTGCCTGTAAAATAAATATAAATCCTAAAATAGCTACAATGTAACTATTAGTTATATTGTAGCTATATTAGGGTTTATTTTACAGGTAATATTTAGTTTTAAATAGGATTAATTTATTTAACAAATTTAATGATAGTGTAGTGTTAGGTGTAATTGTAACTTAGGTTAGGATTTATTTTACAGGTAAATTTGTATTTATTTTAGCTAGGTAGTTATTAAATAGTTATTAACTATTTAATAACTATTGTAACTAGTTAAAATAAATACAAAGTTGCCTGTAAAATAAATATAAATCCTAAAATAGCTACAATGTAACTATTAGTTATATTGTAGCTATATTAATAGCTAGTAGGGGGCTTAGATTAGGTGTAATTAGTTTAAAATTATTGTAATATTTTATTATTTTTGGTAATTTAGTGTTTGTTTGTTTTTTGGTACTTTTCTGATGGATGGAAGACATCTTCTTGCCCCGCTTGGATGAAGACTTCTGCCGGTCTGGATGTCCTCTTCTGCCCCATCGGATGAAGACTTCGGCCCGGCTGGGTGAACACAACTCAAGGTAGGGAGATCTTCAGGGGGGTAGTGTTAGGTTTATTTAAGGGGGGTTTGGGTTCGAGTAGGGGTATGTGGGTGGTGGGTTGTAATGTGGGGGGGGGGTATTATGTTTTTTTTTTTACAGGCAAAAGAGCTGTTTTCTTTGGGGCGTGCCCCGCAAAAGGCCCTTTTAAGGGCTGGTAAGGTAATAGAGCTGTTAACTATTGTAATTTAGTATAGGGCAGGGCATTTTTTTATTTTGGGGGGCTTTGTTATTTTATTAGGGGGCTTAGATTAGGTGTAATTAGTTTAAAATTCTTGTAATATTTTTTTATTTTTTGTAATTTAGTGGGGGGTTTTTGTACTTTAGTTTAGTTTATTTAATTGTATTTAATTGTAGGTACTTGTAGTTAATTTATTTAATGATAGTGTAGTGTTAGGTTTAATTGTAACTTAGGTTAGGATTTATTTTACAGGTAATTTTGTAATTATTTTAGCTAGGTAGCTATTAAATAGTCAATAACTTTTTAATAGCTATTGTACCTAGTTAAAATAAATACAAATTTGCCTGTAAAATAAATATAAATCCTAAAATAGCTACAATGTAACTATTAGTTATATTGCAGCTATATTAGGGTTTATTTAACAGGTAAGTATTTAATTTTATATAGGATTCATTTATTTAATTAATTTAATGATAGTGTAGTGTTAGGTGTAATTGTAACTTAGGTTAGGATTTATTTTACAGGTAAATTTGTATTTATTTTAACTAGGTAGTTATTAAATAGTTATTAACTATTTAATAACTATTGTACCTAGTTAAAATAAATACAAAGTTGTCTGTAAAATAAATATAAATCCTAAAATAGCTACAATGTAACTATTAGTTATATTGTAGCTATATTAATAGCTAGCAGGGGGCTTAGATTAGGTGTAATTAGTTTAAAATTCTTGTTATATTTTATTATTTTTGGTAATTTAGTGTTTGTTTGTATTTTGGTACTTTTCTGATGGATGGAAGACCTCTTCTTGAAAACAAACAAAGCAAGCGGTGCTTACCCCCAGGCAGTGTAATGGGCGGCTTTCTTCAGCGATCCTATCCAGCGCGTCTTCAGCGTGTGCACTGTTCACATTCCTACGGATGCCGATAGGAGCCAGATCCAGGCGTCTCGGTCCAATGACTTCAGCACACCACACATTTACAGAAGGGAAGCCGGCTAACCATCCGCCAATAAATCCAAAGAGGAATAGTAGGTAAGATGCAAAAAACAGGTTTATTTTGCAGGTACAAACAGTGCTTAAAATCAAAAAAGGGCATGCAGAAAAAAGTACCAGACGGACCAAGTCCGAATGGTTACAGTAAAGTAACAACAAACATACGCGTTTCGTGAGGGACTGCCTCAATTGTTCACTGCTTAAACTGAGTACTGATCTGTAAACCTATATAGAGAGGTATCTATGTTAATTGAACAGGTGTGTTCTATTAGGTACTTTAACCATTTTGTAAACTTTTTAACCCCTCATATATACAGGCTGCAACAGACAGTGCTAGTACAGGAATGCAATATTATAAAATTACATTGTGGTGAAGATACATAAATAAAATTTTCAGTTAGAATGTTATATATGAAAACTCATTGCAAGACCTCTTCTTGCCCCGCTTGGATGAAGACTTCTGCCGGTCCGGATGTCCTCTTCTGCCCCATTGGATGAAGACTTCGGCCCGGCTGGGTGAACATGACTCAAGGTAGGGAGATCTTCAGGGGGGTAGTGTTAGGTTTATTTAAGGGGGGTTTGGGTTAGAGTAGGGGTATGTGGGTGGTGGGTTATAATGTGGGGGGGGGTATTGTGTTTTTTTTTTACAGGCAAAAGAGCTGTTTTCTTTGGGGCATGCCCCCGCAAAAGGCCCTTTTAAGGGCTGGTAAGGTAATAGAGCTGTTAACTTTTGTAATTTAGTATTGGGTAGGGCATTTTATTATTTTGTGGGGCTTTGTTATTTTATTAGGGGGCTTAGATTAGGTGTAATTAGTTTAAAATTCTTGTAATATTTTTTTATTTTTTGTAATTTAGTGTTTTGTTTTTTTTTGTAATTTAGTGGGGGTTTTTTTTTGTACTTTACTTTAGTTTATTTAATTGTAGATAATTGTAGGTACTAGTAGTTAATTTATTTAATGATAGTGTAGTGTTAGGTTTAATTGTAACTTAGGTTAGGATTTATTTTACAGGTAATTTTCTAATTATTTTAACTAGGTAGCTATTAAACAGTAAATATCTATTTAATAGCTATTTTACCTAGTTAAAATAAATACAAAGTTGCCTGTAAAATAAATATAAATCCTAAAATAGCTACAATGTAACTATTAGTTATATTGTAGCTATATTAGGGTTTATTTTACAGGTAAGTATTTAGTTTTAAATAGGATTAATTTATTTAACAAATTTAATGATAGTGTAGTGTTAGGTGTAATTGTAACTTAGGTTAGGATTTATTTTACAGGTAAATTTGTATTTATTTTAGCTAGGTAGTTATTAAATAGTTATTAACTATTTAATAACTATTGTAACTAGTTAAAATAAATACAAAGTTGCCTGTAAAATAAATATAAATCCTAAAATAGCTACAATGTAACTATTAGTTATATTGTAGCTATATTAATAGCTAGTAGGGGGCTTAGATTAGGTGTAATTAGTTTAAAATTATTGTAATATTTTATTATTTTTGGTAATTTAGTGTTTGTTTGTTTTTTGGTACTTTTCTGATGGATGGAAGACATCTTCTTGCCCCGCTTGGATGAAGACTTCTGCCGGTCTGGATGTCCTCTTCTGCCCCATCGGATGAAGACTTCGGCCCGGCTGGGTGAACACAACTCAAGGTAGGGAGATCTTCAGGGGGGTAGTGTTAGGTTTATTTAAGGGGGGTTTGGGTTAGAGTAGGGGTATGTGGGTGGTGGGTTGTAATGTGGGGGGGGGTATTGTGTTTTTTTTTTACAGGCAAAAGAGCTGTTTTCTTTGGGGCGTGCCCCGCAAAAGGCCCTTTTAAGGGCTGGTAAGGTAATAGAGCTGTTAACTTTTGTAATTTAGTATAGGGTAGGGCATTTTTTTATTTTGGGGGGCTTTGTTATTTTATTAGGGGGCTTAGATTAGGTGTAATTAGTTTAAAATTCTTGTAATATTTTTTTATTTTTTGTAATTTAGTGGGGTTTTTTTGTACTTTAGTTTAGTTTATTTAATTGTATTTAATTGTAGGTACTTGTAGTTAATTTATTTAATGATAGTGTAGTGTTAGGTTTAATTGTAACTTAGGTTAGGATTTATTTTACAGGTAATTTTGTAATTATTTTAACTAGGTAGCTATTAAATAGTCAATAACTATTTAATAGCTATTGTACCTAGTTAAAATAAAAACAAATTTGCCTGTAAAATAAATATAAATCCTAAAATAGCTAAAATGTAACTATTAGTTATATTGCAGCTATATTAGGGTTTATTTTACAGGTAAGTATTTAGTTTTATATAGGATTCATTTATTTAATTAATTTAATGATAGTGTAGTGTTAGGTGTAATTGTAACTTAGGTTAGGATTTATTTTACAGGTAAATTTGTATTTATTTTAGCTAGGTAGTTATTAAATAGTTATTAACTATTTAATAACTATTGTACCTAGTTAAAATAAATACAAAGTTGCCTGTAAAATAAATATAAATCCTAAAATAGCTACAATGTAACTATTAGTTATATTGTAGCTATATTAATAGCTTGTAGGGGGCTTAGATTAGGTGTAATTAGTTTAAAATTCTTGTTATATTTTATTATTTTTGGTAATTTAGTGTTTGTTTGTATTTTGGTACTTTTCTGATGGATGGAAGACCTCTTCTTGAAAACAAACAAAGCAAGCGGTGCTTACCCCCAGGCAGTGTAATGGGCGGCTTTCTTCAGCGATCCTATCCAGCGCGTCTTCAGCGTGTGCACTGTTCACATTCCTACGGATGCCGATAGGAGCCAGATCCAGGCGTCTCGGTCCAATGACTTCAGCACACCACACATTTACAGAAGGGAAGCCGGCTAACCATCCGCCAATAAATCCAAAGAGGAATAGTAGGTAAGATGCAAAAAACAGGTTTATTTTGCAGCTACAAACAGTGCTTAAAATAAAAAAAGGGCATGCAGAAAAAAGCACCAGACGGACCAAGTCCGAATGGTTACAGTACAGTAACAACAAACATACGCGTTTCGTGAGGGACTGCCTCAATTGTTCACTGCTTAAACTGAGTACTGATCTGTAAACCTATATAGAGAGGTATCTATGTTAATTGAACAGGTGTGTTCTATTAGGTACTTTAACCATTTTGTAAACTTTTTAACCCCTCATATATACAGGCTGCAACAGACAGTGCTAGTACAGGAATGCAATATTATAAAATTACATTGTGGTGAAGATACATAAATAAAATTTTCAGTTAGAATGTTATATATGAAAACTCATTGCAAGACCTCTTCTTGCCCCGCTTGGATGAAGACTTCTGCCGGTCCGGATGTCCTCTTCTGCCCCATCGGATGAAGACTTCGGCCCGGCTGGGTGAACATGACTCAAGGTAGGGAGATCTTCAGGGGGGTAGTGTTAGGTTTATTTAAGGGGGGTTTGGGTTAGAGTAGGGGTATGTGGGTGGTGGGTTATAATGTGGGGGGGTATTGTGTTTTTTTTTTACAGGCAAAAGAGCTGTTTTCTTTGGGGCATGCCCCCGCAAAAGGCCCTTTTAAGGGCTGGTAAGGTAATAGAGCTGTTAACTTTTGTAATTTAGTATTGGGTAGGGCATTTTTTTATTTTGTGGGGCTTTGTTATTTTATTAGGGGGCTTAGATTAGGTGTAATTAGTTTAAAATTCTTGTAATATTTTTTTATTTTTTGTAATTTAGTGTTTGTTTTTTGTACTTTAGTTTAGTTTATTTTATTGTATTTAATTGTAGGTACTTGTAGTTAATTTATTTAATGTATTTCATGATAGTGTAGTGTTAGGTTTAATTGTAACTTAGGTTAGGATTTATTTTACAGGTAATTTTGTAATTTTTTTAACTAGGTAGCTATTAAACAGTAAATATCTATTTAATAGCTATTTTACCTTGTTAAAATAAATACAAAGTTGCCTGTAAAATAAATATAAATCCTAAAATAGCTACAATGTAACTATTAGTTATATTGTAGCTATAATAGGGTTTATTTTACAGGTAAGTATTTAGTTTTAAATAGGATTCATTTATTTAATTAATTTAATGATAGTGTAGTGTTAGGTGTAATTGTAACTTAGGTTAGGATTTATTTTACAGGTAAATTTGTATTTATTTTAGCTAGGTAGTTATTAAATAGTTATTAACTATTTAATAACTATTGTACCTAGTTAAAATAAATACAAAGTTGTCTGTAAAATAAATATAAATCCTAAAATAGCTACAATGTAACTATTAGTTATATTGTAGCTATATTAATAGCTAGCAGGGGGCTTAGATTAGGTGTAATTAGTTTAAAATTCTTGTTATATTTTATTATTTTTGGTAATTTAGTGTTTGTTTGTATTTTGGTACTTTTCTGATGGATGGAAGACCTCTTCTTGAAAACAAACAAAGCAAGCGGTGCTTACCCCCAGGCAGTGTAATGGGCGGCTTTCTTCAGCGATCCTATCCAGCGCGACTTCAGCGTGTGCACTGTTCACATTCCTACGGATGCCGATAGGAGCCAGATCCAGGCGTCTCGGTCCAATGACTTCAGCACACCACACATTTACAGAAGGGAAGCCGGCTAACCATCCGCCAATAAATCCAAAGAGGAATAGTAGGTAAGATGCAAAAAACAGGTTTATTTTGCAGGTACAAACAGTGCTTAAAATCAAAAAAGGGCATGCAGAAAAAAGTACCAGACGGACCAAGTCCGAATGGTTACAGTAAAGTAACAACAAACATACGCGTTTCGTGAGGGACTGCCTCAATTGTTCACTTCTTAAACTGAGTACTGATCTGTAAACCTATATAGAGAGGTATCTATGTTAATTGAACAGGTGTGTTCTATTAGGTACTTTAACCATTTTGTAAACTTTTTAACCCCTCATATATACAGGCTGCAACAGACAGTGCTAGTACAGGAATGCAATATTATAAAATTACATTGTGGTGAAGATACATAAATAAAATTTTCAGTTAGAATGTTATATATGAAAACTCATTGCAAGACCTCTTCTTGCCCCGCTTGGATGAAGACTTCTGCCGGTCCGGATGTCCTCTTCTGCCCCATTGGATGAAGACTTCGGCCCGGCTGGGTGAACATGACTCAAGGTAGGGAGATCTTCAGGGGGGTAGTGTTAGGTTTATTTAAGGGGGGTTTGGGTTAGAGTAGGGGTATGTGGGTGGTGGGTTATAATGTGGGGGGGGGTATTGTGTTTTTTTTTTACAGGCAAAAGAGCTGTTTTCTTTGGGGCATGCCCCCGCAAAAGGCCCTTTTAAGGGCTGGTAAGGTAATAGAGCTGTTAACTTTTGTAATTTAGTATTGGGTAGGGCATTTTATTATTTTGTGGGGCTTTGTTATTTTATTAGGGGGCTTAGATTAGGTGTAATTAGTTTAAAATTCTTGTAAAATTTTTTTATTTTTTGTAATTTAGTGTTTTGTTTTTTTTTGTAATTTAGTGGGGTTTTTTTTGTACTTTACTTTAGTTTATTTAATTGTAGATAATTGTAGGTACTAGTAGTTAATTTATTTAATGATAGTGTAGTGTTAGGTTTAATTGTAACTTAGGTTAGGATTTATTTTACAGGTAATTTTCTAATTATTTTAACTAGGTAGCTATTAAACAGTAAATATCTATTTAATAGCTATTTTACCTAGTTAAAATAAATACAAAGTTGCCTGTAAAATAAATATAAATCCTAAAATAGCTACAATGTAACTATTAGTTATATTGTAGCTATATTAGGGTTTATTTTACAGGTAAGTATTTAGTTTTAAATAGGATTAATTTATTTAACAAATTTAATGATAGTGTAGTGTTAGGTGTAATTGTAACTTAGGTTAGGATTTATTTTACAGGTAAATTTGTATTTATTTTAGCTAGGTAGTTATTAAATAGTTATTAACTATTTAATAACTATTGTAACTAGTTAAAATAAATACAAAGTTGCCTGTAAAATAAATATAAATCCTAAAATAGCTACAATGTAACTATTAGTTATATTGTAGCTATATTAATAGCTAGTAGGGGGCTTAGATTAGGTGTAATTAGTTTAAAATTATTGTAATATTTTATTATTTTTGGTAATTTAGTGTTTGTTTGTTTTTTGGTACTTTTCTGATGGATGGAAGACATCTTCTTGCCCCGCTTGGATGAAGACTTCTGCCGGTCTGGATGTCCTCTTCTGCCCCATCGGATGAAGACTTCGGCCCGGCTGGGTGAACACAACTCAAGGTAGGGAGATCTTCAGGGGGGTAGTGTTAGGTTTATTTAAGGGGGGTTTGGGTTAGAGTAGGGGTATGTGGGTGGTGGGTTGTAATGTGGGGGGGGGTATTGTGTTTTTTTTTACAGGCAAAAGAGCTGTTTTCTTTGGGGCGTGCCCCGCAAAAGGCCCTTTTAAGGGCTGGTAAGGTAATAGAGCTGTTAACTTTTGTAATTTAGTATAGGGTAGGGCATTTTTTTATTTTGGGGGGCTTTGTTATTTTATTAGGGGGCTTAGATTAGGTGTAATTAGTTTAAAATTCTTGTAATATTTTTTTATTTTTTGTAATTTAGTGGGGGTTTTTTTGTACTTTAGTTTAGTTTATTTAATTGTATTTAATTGTAGGTACTTGTAGTTAATTTATTTAATGATAGTGTAGTGTTAGGTTTAATTGTAACTTAGGTTAGGATTTATTTTACAGGTAATTTTGTAATTATTTTAACTAGGTAGCTATTAAATAGTCAATAACTATTTAATAGCTATTGTACCTAGTTAAAATAAATACAAATTTGCCTGTAAAATAAATATAAATCCTAAAATAGCTAAAATGTAACTATTAGTTATATTGCAGCTATATTAGGGTTTATTTTACAGGTAAGTATTTAGTTTTATATAGGATTCATTTATTTAATTAATTTAATGATAGTGTAGTGTTAGGTGTAATTGTAACTTAGGTTAGGATTTATTTTACAGGTAAATTTGTATTTATTTTAGCTAGGTAGTTATTAAATAGTTATTAACTATTTAATAACTATTGTACCTAGTTAAAATAAATACAAAGTTGCCTGTAAAATAAATATAAATCCTAAAATAGCTACAATGTACCTATTAGTTATATTGTAGCTATATTAATAGCTAGTAGGAGGCTTAGATTAGGTGTAATTAGTTTAAAATTCTTGTTATATTTTATTATTTTTGGTAATTTAGTGTTTGTTTGTATTTTGGTACTTTTCTGATGGATGGAAGACCTCTTCTTGAAAACAAACAAAGCAAGCGGTGCTTACCCCCAGGCAGTGTAATGGGCGGCTTTCTTCAGCGATCCTATCCAGCGCGTCTTCAGCGTGTGCACTGTTCACATTCCTACGGATGCCGATAGGAGCCAGATCCAGGCGTCTCGGTCCAATGACTTCAGCACACCACACATTTACAGAAGGGAAGCCGGCTAACCATCCGCCAATAAATCCAAAGAGGAATAGTAGGTAAGATGCAAAAAACAGGTTTATTTTGCAGGTACAAACAGTGCTTAAAATAAAAAAAGGGCATGCAGAAAAAAGCACCAGACGGACCAAGTCCGAATGGTTACAGTACAGTAACAACAAACATACGCGTTTCGTGAGGGACTGCCTCAATTGTTCACTGCTTAACTGAGTACTGATCTGTAAACCTATATAGAGAGGTATCTATGTTAATTGAACAGGTGTGTTCTATTAGGTACTTTAACCATTTTGTAAACTTTTTAACCCCTCATATATACAGGCTGCAACAGACAGTGCTAGTACAGGAATGCAATATTATAAAATTACATTGTGGTGAAGATACATAAATAAAATTTTCAGTTAGAATGTTATATATGAAAACTCATTGCAAGACCTCTTCTTGCCCCACTTGGATGAAGACTTCTGCCGGTCCGGATGTCCTCTTCTGCCCCATCGGATGAAGACTTCGGCCCGGCTGGGTGAACATGACTCAAGGTAGGGAGATCTTCAGGGGGGGTAGTGTTAGGTTTATTTAAGGGGGGTTTGGGTTAGAGTAGGGGTATGTGGGTGGTGGGTTATAATGTGGGGGGGGTATTGTGTTTTTTTTTTACAGGCAAAAGAGCTGTTTTCTTTGGGGCATGCCCCCGCAAAAGGCCCTTTTAAGGGCTGGTAAGGTAATAGAGCTGTTAACTTTTGTAATTTAGTATTGGGTAGGGCATTTTTTTATTTTGTGGGGCTTTGTTATTTTATTAGGGGGCTTAGATTAGGTGTAATTAGTTTAAAATTCTTGTAATATTTTTTTATTTTTTGTAATTTAGTGTTTGTTTTTTTTTGTAATTTAGTGTTTTTTGTTTTTTTGTACTTTACTTTAGTTTATTTAATTGTAGATAATTGTAGGTACTTGTAGTTAATTTATTTAATGATAGTGTAGTGTTAGGTTTAATTGTAACTTAGGTTAGGATTTATTTTACAGGTAATTTTGTAATTATTTTAACTAGGTAGCTATTAAATAGTCAATAACTATTTAATAGCTATTGTACCTAGTTAAAATAAATACAAAGTTGGCTATAAAATAAATATAAATCCTAAAATAGCTACAATGTAACTATTAGTTATATTGTAGCTATATTAGGGTTTATTTTACAGGTAAGTATTTAGTTTTAAATAGGATTAATTTATTTAACAAATTTAATGATAGTGTAGTGTTAGGTGTAATTGTAACTTAGGTTAGGATTTATTTTACAGGTAAATTTGTATTTATTTTAGCTAGGTAGTTATTAAATAGTTATTAACTATTTAATAACTATTGTAACTAGTTAAAATAAATACAAAGTTGCCTGTAAAATAAATATAAATCCTAAAATAGCTACAATGTAACTATTAGTTATATTGTAGCTATATTAATAGCTAGTAGGGGGCTTAGATTAGGTGTAATTAGTTTAAAATTATTGTAATATTTTATTATTTTTGGTAATTTAGGGTTTGTTTGTTTTTTGGTACTTTTCTGATGGATGGAAGACATCTTCTTGCCCCGCTTGGATGAAGACTTCTGCCGGTCTGGATGTCCTCTTCTGCCCCATCGGATGAAGACTTCGGCCCGGCTGGGTGAACACAACTCAAGGTAGGGAGATCTTCAGGGGGGTAGTGTTAGGTTTATTTCAGGGGGGTTTGGGTTAGAGTAGGGGTATGTGGGTGGTGGGTTGTAATGTGGGAGGGGGGTATTGTGTTTTTTTTTTACAGGCAAAAGAGCTGTTTTCTTTGGGGCGTGCCCCGCAAAAGGCCCTTTTAAGGGCTGGTAAGGTAATAGAGCTGTTAACTTTTGTAATTTAGTATAGGGTAGGGCATTTTTTTATTTTGGGGGGCTTTGTTATTTTATTAGGGGGCTTAGATTAGGTGTAATTAGTTTAAAATTCTTGTAATATTTTTTTATTTTTTGTAATTTAGTGGGGTTTTTTTTGTACTTTAGTTTAGTTTATTTAATTGTATTTAATTGTAGGTACTTGTAGTTAATTTATTTAATGATAGTGTAGTGTTAGGTTTAATTGTAACTTAGGTTAGGATTTATTTACAGGTAATTTTGTAATTATTTTAACTAGGTAGCTATTAAATAGTCAATAACTATTTAATAGCTATTGTACCTAGTTAAAATAAATACAAATTTGCCTGTAAAATAAATATAAATCCTAAAATAGCTAAAATGTAACTATTAGTTATATTGCAGCTATATTAGGGTTTATTTTACAGGTAAGTATTTAGTTTTATATAGGATTCATTTATTTAATTAATTTAATGATAGTGTAGTGTTAAGTGTAATTGTAACTTAGGTTAGGATTTATTTTACAGGTAAATTTGTATTTATTTTAGCTAGGTAGTTATTAAATAGTTATTAACTATTTAATAACTATTGTACCTAGTTAAAATAAATACAAAGTTGCCTGTAAAATAAATATAAATCCTAAAATAGCTACAATGTAACTATTAGTTATATTGTAGCTATATTAATAGCTAGTAGGAGGCTTAGATTAGGTGTAATTAGTTTAAAATTCTTGTTATATTTTATTATTTTTGGTAATTTAGTGTTTGTTTGTATTTTGGTACTTTTCTGATGGATGGAAGACCTCTTCTTGAAAACAAACAAAGCAAGCGGTGCTTACCCCCAGGCAGTGTAATGGGCGGCTTTCTTCAGCGATCCTATCCAGCGCGTCTTCAGCGTGTGCACTGTTCACATTCCTACGGATGCCGATAGGAGCCAGATCCAGGCATCTCGGTCCAATGACTTCAGCACACCACACATTTACAGAAGGGAAGCCGGCTAACCATCCGCCAATAAATCCAAAGAGGAATAGTAGGTAAGATGCAAAAAACAGGTTTATTTTGCAGGTACAAACAGTGCTTAAAATTAAAAAAGGGCATGCAGAAAAAAGCACCAGACGGACCAAGTCCGAATGGTTACAGTACAGTAACAACAAACATACGCGTTTCGTGAGGGACTGCCTCAATTGTTCACTGCTTAAACTGAGTACTGATCTGTAAACCTATATAGAGAGGTATCTATGTTAATTGAACAGGTGTGTTCTATTAGGTACTTTAACCATTTTGTAAACTTTTTAACCCCTCATATATACAGGCTGCAACAGACAGTGCTAGTACAGGAATGCAATATTATAAAATTACATTGTGGTGAAGATACATAAATAAAATTTTCAGTTAGAATGTTATATATGAAAACTCATTGCAAGACCTCTTCTTGCCCCACTTGGATGAAGACTTCTGCCGGTCCGGATGTCCTCTTCTGCCCCATCGGATGAAGACTTCGGCCCGGCTGGGTGAACATGACTCAAGGTAGGGAGATCTTCAGGGGGGTAGTGTTAGGTTTATTTAAGGGGGGTTTGGGTTAGAGTAGGGGTATGTGGGTGGTGGGTTATAATGTGGGGGGGGTATTGTGTTTTTTTTTTACAGGCAAAAGAGCTGTTTTCTTTGGGGCGTGCCCCGCAAAAGGCCCTTTTAAGGGCTGGTAAGGTAATAGAGCTGTTAACTTTTGTAATTTAGTATAGGGTAGGGCATTTTTTTATTTTGGGGGGCTTTGTTATTTTATTAGGGGGCTTAGATTAGGTGTAATTAGTTTAAAATTCTTGTAATATTTTTTTATTTTTTGTAATTTAGTGGGGTTTTTTTTGTACTTTAGTTTAGTTTATTTAATTGTATTTAATTGTAGGTACTTGTAGTTAATTTATTTAATGATAGTGTAGTGTTAGGTTTAATTGTAACTTAGGTTAGGATTTATTTTACAGGTAATTTTGTAATTATTTTAACTAGGTAGCTATTAAATAGTCAATAACTATTTAATAGCTATTGTACCTAGTTAAAATAAATACAAATTTGCCTGTAAAATAAATATAAATCCTAAAATAGCTAAAATGTAACTATTAGTTATATTGCAGCTATATTAGGGTTTATTTTACAGGTAAGTATTTAGTTTTATATAGGATTCATTTATTTAATTAATTTAATGATAGTGTAGTGTTAAGTGTAATTGTAACTTAGGTTAGGATTTATTTTACAGGTAAATTTGTATTTATTTTAGCTAGGTAGTTATTAAATAGTTATTAACTATTTAATAACTATTGTACCTAGTTAAAATAAATACAAAGTTGCCTGTAAAATAAATATAAATCCTAAAATAGCTACAATGTAACTATTAGTTATATTGTAGCTATATTAATAGCTAGTAGGAGGCTTAGATTAGGTGTAATTAGTTTAAAATTCTTGTTATATTTTATTATTTTTGGTAATTTAGTGTTTGTTTGTATTTTGGTACTTTTATGATGGATGGAAGACCTCTTCTTGAAAACAAACAAAGCAAGCGGTGCTTACCCCCAGGCAGTGTAATGGGCGGCTTTCTTCAGCGATCCTATCCAGCGCGTCTTCAGCGTGTGCACTGTTCACATTCCTACGGATGCCGATAGGAGCCAGATCCAGGCGTCTCGGTCCAATGACTTCAGCACACCACACATTTACAGAAGGGAAGCCGGCTAACCATCCGCCAATAAATCCAAAGAGGAATAGTAGGTAAGATGCAAAAAACAGGTTTATTTTGCAGGTACAAACAGTGCTTAAAATTAAAAAAGGGCATGCAGAAAAAAGCACCAGACGGACCAAGTCCGAATGGTTACAGTACAGTAACAACAAACATACGCGTTTCGTGAGGGACTGCCTCAATTGTTCACTGCTTAAACTGAGTACTGATCTGTAAACCTATATAGAGAGGTATCTATGTTAATTGAACAGGTGTGTTCTATTAGGTACTTTAACCATTTTGTAAACTTTTTAACCCCTCATATATACAGGCTGCAACAGACAGTGCTAGTACAGGAATGCAATATTATAAAATTACATTGTGGTGAAGATACATAAATAAAATTTTCAGTTAGAATGTTATATATGAAAACTCATTGCAAGACCTCTTCTTGCCCCACTTGGATGAAGACTTCTGCCGGTCCGGATGTCCTCTTCTGCCCCATCGGATGAAGACTTCGGCCCGGCTGGGTGAACATGACTCAAGGTAGGGAGATCTTCAGGGGGGTAGTGTTAGGTTTATTTAAGGGGGGTTTGGGTTAGAGTAGGGGTATGTGGGTGGTGGGTTATAATGTGGGGGGGGTATTGTTTTTTTTTTTTACAGGCAAAAGAGCTGTTTTCTTTGGGGCATGCCCCCGCAAAAGGCCCTTTTAAGGGCTGGTAAGGTAATAGAGCTGTTAACTTTTGTAATTTAGTATTGGGTAGGGCATTTTTTTATTTTGTGGGGCTTTGTTATTTTATTAGGGGGCTTAGATTAGGTGTAATTAGTTTAAAATTCTTGTAATATTTTTTTATTTTTTGTAATTTAGTGTTTGTTTTTTTTTGTAATTTAGTGTTTTTTGTTTTTTTGTACTTTACTTTAGTTTATTTAATTGTAGATAATTGTAGGTACTTGTAGTTAATTTATTTAATGATAGTGTAGTGTTAGGTTTAATTGTAACTTAGGTTAGGATTTATTTTACAGGTAATTTTGTAATTATTTTAACTAGGTAGCTATTAAATAGTCAATAACTATTTAATAGCTATTGTACCCAGTTAAAATAAATACAAAGTTGCCTATAAAATAAATATAAATCCTAAAATAGCTACAATGTAACTATTAGTTATATTGTAGCTATATTAGGGTTTATTTTACAGGTAAGTATTTAGTTTTAAATAGGATTCATTTATTTAATTAATTTAATGATAGTATAGTGTTAGGTGTAATTGTAACTTAGGTTAGGATTTATTTTACAGGTAAATTTGTATTTATTTTAGCTAGGTAGCTATTAAATAGTAATTAACTATTTAATAACTATTGTACCTAGTTAAAATAAATACAAAGTTGCCTGTAAAATAAATATAAATCCTAAAATAGCTACAATGTAACTATTAGTTATATTGTAGCTAGCTTAGGGTTTATTTTACAGGTAAGTATTTAGTTTTAAATAGGATTCATTTATTTAACTATAGTAAATTTATTTCGTTTTATTTAAATTATATTTAAGTTAGGGGGTGTTAGGGTTAGGGTTAGACTTAGGTTTAGGGGTTAATAACCTTATTATAGTAGCGGTGTTAATAATTGTAGGTAGGTGGCGGCGATGTTAGGGAGGGCAGATTAGGGGTTAATAAAATGTATTATAGTGTTTGCGAGGCGGGAGTGCGGCGGTTTAGGGGTTAATACATTTATTATAGTGGCGGCGATTAACGGTCGGCAGATTAGGGGTTAATACTTGTAGTTAGATTGCGGCAACTTTGGGGGGGCAGATTAGGGGTTAATAACTATAATGTAGGGGTCGGCGATGTTAGGGACACCAGATTAGGGGTTAATAGCTATAATTTTAGGTTGCGGCGATATCAGGTCGGCAGATTAGGGGTTAATACTTGTAGTTAGATTGCGGCAACGTTGGGGGGGCAGATTAGGGGTTAATAACTATAATGTAGGGGTCGGCGATGTTAGGGACAGCAGATTAGGGGTTAATAGCTTTAATGTAGGTGGCAGCGATATCCGGTCGGCAGATTAGGGGTTAATACTTGTAGTTAGATTGCCTCGACGTTGGGGGGGGAAAGATTAGGGGTTAATAACTATAATGTAGGGGTCGGCGATGTTAGGGACAGCAGATTAGGGGTTCATAGCTATAATGTAGGTGGCGGCGATATACGGTCGGCAGATTAGGGGTTAATAAGATAATGCAGGTGTCAGCAATAGCGGGGGCGGCAGATTAGGGGTTAATAAGTGTTAGATTAGGGGTGTTTAGAGACTCGGGGTACATGTTAGGGTGTTAGGTGCAGACTTAGTGTTTCCCCATAGGAAACAATGGGGCTGCAGTGTTAGGTTTTTTTTCAGCCGAAACTCCCATTGTTTCCTATGGGGAAATGCCGAATTTTACCGAGCTAATTTGGATTTATTCGGAGATATGGCAGCTATTTCGGATTCATTCGGTAGATTCGGAAGTATTTTAATTCGGAAATTCGAATCGATCCGAATCTCCGAATTTACCAAATTTTCCGAATAAATCCGAAACGAACCGCACATGTCTAATTTAAACTAACCTTCATTCGGGAAGAAGACGTCGAGCGGAGAGGATGATCCGCGTCAGATGTCTGGAAGATGGAGCCGCTCCGTGCTGGATGGATGAAGAAGAAGATGCCGTCTGGGTGAAGACTTCTGTGAGCTTGGATAAAGACTTCGGCCAATTGGATGAAGACTTCTGCCGGCTTCTTGGATGGATGTCGGATCTTCAAAACTGTAAGTGAATCTTCAGGGGTTAGTGTTAGGATTTTTTAAGGGTGTATTGGGTGGTTTTTATTTTTAGATTAGTGGTTTGGGCTGCAATAGAGCTCAATTAAGTGCAATGCCCATCCAAATGCCCTTTTCAGGGCAATGGGGAGCTTAGGTTTTTTTAGTTAGGTTTTTATTTGGGGGGGGGTTGGTTGTGTGGGTGGTGGGTTTTACTGTTGGGGGGTATTTTTATTTTTTATTTACAGGTAAAAGAGCTGATTTCTTTGGGGCAATACCCTGCAAAAGGCCATTTTAAGGGCTATTTGTAGTTTATTGTAGGATAGGGGGGTTTTATTTTGGGGGGGGGGGGGCTTTTTTATTTTCATAGGGCCCTTAGATTAGGTGTAATTAGTTTAAATCTTTGATAATTTCTTTTTTATTTTGTGTAACTTAGTGTTTATTTTTTTTTGTAACTTAGTGTTTGTTATTTTTTGTAACTTAGTTGTTAGTTTTTTGTAACTTAGTAATTTTTAAGTGTAGATTTAAATTATTTGAGTAGGGTTAGGTTTTTAAATATGTAATATAGTTAATTTAATTTGTAGTTTAATGTAATTTTAGTATAACAGTTAGGGTAGATTAATTATTAATTTAATATAATTTAATGTAATTTTAGTATAACAGTTAGGGTAGATTAATTATTAGTTTAATATAGTTTAATGTAATTTTAGTATAACAGTTAGGGTAGATTAATTATTAATTTAATATAGTTTAATTTAAATCTAAAGGTAAGTGTAAATTTATTTTAAGATAGGGATGAGTTAATATTTAATGTGCAGTTAGTGGGTTGTTAGGTTTAGGGGTTAATAGGTTAATTTAGTTTATGGCGATGTGGGGGGCTGGCGGTTTAGGGGTTAATAACTTTATTTAGTTATGGTGGGCTCCGTGAGCGGTGGGATAGGGGTTAATAACATAATGTAGGTGGCGGCGGTGTTGGGGGCGGCAGATTAGGGGTTAAGAACATAATGTAGGTAGCGGCGGGGTCCGGGAGCAGCGTGAGATAGGGGTTAACAAGTTTATTAGAGTTGCAGTGGGCTTCGGGATCTGCGGTTTAGGGGTTAATAACTTTATTTAGTTGCGGCAGGGTCGGGGAGCGGCGGGATAGGGGTTAAACATGTTAGTATAGTGGCGTGTTTAGTGACAGTATATAAATGAAGCTGTTAAAAAGCCAAATAGCAGCGAGATCGATGACTGTTAGTTAACAACAGTCCGCTGCTCATCGCCCCATACTTGGTGCGCAGCTTTTTGACAGCTTTTTTGTTAAATTTGGAGAGTGTATGAATGGCCCGCTGCCGCGATGTTAGGCGATGTCAGGCGAGCGTATTGGTGCCGGAGAATGCAGCACAGTTGACGGCTTGATAAATAGGCCTCATTGAAGTAAATATAAGTCTATTGGAGCCTGTTGCAGTCAAGAAGCTGAAAATATAAAAAAAATTATTTATGCAATATTCATATTTAATATTCTTTAATTCTGTGTACATACTGTAAGTGGAGCACTTAATATCGCTTGCAAGCAACCAATATTAGTGTTCCACTTTGTAATACCAGTGCACGATGATGTGCGCTGGTATTACAAGTTAATCCCAATGCGACTGCGAGCTTGCATTCACATTGCTAGGAAGCATTGCGCTCATGAGAAAGCACTTCCATAGGCTCCTATGGGACTCTTATTCTTATGCCGTCAGAGACCCTGCAAAGAGAGCCCCCAGAACCTTTGAGGAAAATTCTGGGAGCTGTGGCAAGGTTAAACGGAAGAGCCACAAACTGAAAGTGTTTGTCTAGAAAGGCGAATATCAGGAATTTGTGATGATCCCTGTGGATGGGAACATGAAGATACGCATCCTTTAGGTCTATGGTCAACATGAACTGACCCTCTTGGACCAAACGAAGAATGGAACAAATGGTTTCCATTTTTAAGGACGGTACTCAGAGAAACTTGTTGAGGCACTTTAGGTCTAAAATGGGTCTAAAAGTTCCCTATTTTTTGGGATCCACGAACAGATTTGAATAGAATCCTAGACCCTGTTCCCTTACTGGAACTGGAACAATCACTCTCAGGGAGGAAAGGTCCTGAACGCAGTTCAAGAATGCCTCTCTTTTTACAAGGTCTGCAGATAATCTTGAGAGGTGGAGTCTGCCCCTGGGAGGGAAAGTTTTGAATTATATTTGTAACCCTGAGATACAAGGATCTGGGACATCTTGTCTCTATGCTTGACAAAACAGGGAAAGTTTGCACCCCACTTGATCTGATCCCAAACCGGGGGCTGACCCTTTATGCTGACTTAGACTCAGCTGAGGGCATCTTTGATTGCTTCCCCTTATTCCAAGACTGATTGGGCTTCCAAGAAGACTTGGACTGCTCCTGCTTGGAAGAGGGAGAGAAAGACTTTTGATCTTTGAAGTTACGAAAGGAACGAAAATTACTTTGACGTCCTTTGAGTCTGTTCTTCTTGTTTTGCGGCAGAAAAGACCCTTTTACACCCGTAATATCAGAAATTATTGCTGCCAGACCTGATCCGAACAAGGTCTTACCCTTGTAAGGAAGCGCCAGAAGCTTGGACTTAGAGGTAACATCAGCTGACCAAGATTTTAGCCACAATGCCCTGCGGGCTAGGACAGTGAAGCCAGACATCTTGGCTCCCAGTCTAATAATTTGCATGTTAGCATAAGAAATAAAGGCGTTAGCTAGTTTGAGAGCCTTAATCCTATCTTGTATCTTCTCCAACGGAGTCTCTACTAAAATTGATTCAGACAAGGAGTCATGCCAATAAGATGCCGCACTTACTACTGTGTCAATAAAAACTGCAGGTTGCCATTGAAGACCTTGATGAACATACATCTTCTTCAAATAAGCTTCCAGATTTTTGTCCACGGGATCCTTAAAGGAGCAGCTATCCTTTATAGGGATCGTAGTTCTCTTAGCCAGAGTAGAAATAGCCTCTTCTACTTTAGGCACCATGCGCCAAGAATCTGTAATGGAGTCAGCGACAGGAAACATCTTTTTTAAAAACAGGAGACGGGGAGAAAGGAATTCCTGGCTTCTCCCATTCCTGTGAAATAATCTCCGTCACACAGTCTGGGACAGGAAAAACTTCCACAGAGGAAGGAACATCATAGTATTTATTAAGTTTACTAGACTTCCTAGGGTTGACAGCAACAGAAGTATCAGAGTCATCCAAAGTAGCCAATACCTCCTTTAAGAGTACACAAAGGTGTTCAAGCTTAAATCTGAAGTTTACTTCTTCAGTATCAGATGAAGGAATAATACTGTTCGAATCTGAGATTTCACCCTCAGAGGCTACCGACGTATCCTCCTCATCAGACTTATGAGGAAGGGCAACCTGCGTAGCAGTAGGTGGAACAGAAATCTTACTATCTGAATGTCTAATTTTCCTTTTGTATTTTCCCAGCATAGAAAAAGCAGATAATGCCACAGATACCGCAGAAGATACCTGTGCAGTAAAATCTGCAGGCAAATAAACTCCTCTAGGAGGCTGAGAGGAACTGCAGGGCACTGTATGTGATGTCATAGAGGCTTGGGACATTTGAGGATAAAGCTGTGGCATTGCCTGAACAGCATCATCCTGAGAGGCATTGGGCTCAGAGGACAATAATTTATCTTTAAATGTAAGTGTTCTAGCTAAGCATGCACGACATAATTGCATAGGCAAAACAATTTGTGCCTCTAGGCATAACAAGCATTTGTCAAAAGACACAGAGTCTTGGTCCATGTCATAATACTAAATAAAAAATTCCCCGGGGGGGGCGGAGTCTAGCCGCGCAAGAAGATGGCTGCTTCTTAAGAGGGCTCCCATCTCACACTCCGACTATATGCACTAAGTTGTAGGCATATCCCAACTTTTCCCTTTCCCATTCCCAGCAAAGCACTTGCGATATCAGCCCCAGCCGTTACATTCAACTCCGGCTAATAGAACTCCACCGGCTGAGGAAATATTGATTACGGCCTTACCGCTGCGCAACCCACGCAGCAATACAAGATCAGGAAAGCCCAGCATCATTAGGAAGGCCGCTGCTGGAGCGTTGTGTTAACTCGGCCAAAGAGACAGTGAGAAGCGAGAACTTATCACGGACATCTGCTTTAGGCTCCTGCGCTACAGAGGACGCAGCAACAGTGAGGAACCGGCAGCAGCTAAGTTAGATAAGCAAACCACCGGCCTCCTCACAATAATATCCCACACACACAGCGTCTGGAAAACAGCTTACCGGACACAGCCACAGCTATACAGGTACAGTCTAAGTACACAAGGTTTAAACAGCACACCTAATAGACTGTCATTTTGCCTGATCTACTGACATAGTTGTGACCACGGGGCTACTTGCACACTACTAATAAGTGCACATTACTACTTATACATCCAAAAGACCCAGATCTGGCAGCACATGGGAAATTTTAATATTCATGTTCTATAAATAAGCAAGTATTCCACTGCCTATAAGAAACAGACACGCTGTAGACCCCTGTTGTCATACATCATCTATAAAGTCTGCACCTTTCTATCCCTTTTCTACTAGCTAATCCCTGCTCACCAGGGGTAAACAGACTCTTTATATTTTTACCCTGCAACAAAGGGGGAAAGTTTTTGTATCTCCATTCCTCCATTTCACAAATATTCAGTTATATCATTGATCTGAGAAGGGGATGCCTTGCAAAAAAAATTTAAAAAGTGACAAAACTCCAGCAACAAAATCCTTAAGTCACTTCCTAAAACCTAAGGAATCTACCCCTCCCCCAGACATTGAAGAAACAGACGAAATGCAATCACCTATAACTCCCTCTCTCCCAGCAGGGGCCCCAGACTCTAGCTCATTTATCACAAAGAAAGACATTGTAAACCTATCCTCTAAAGATGTTATCAAAGTTGTCCTCCATGAAATGAGAACCCTATTTGGAGACCTACGGAAAGATCTGGGGGCTATGGAAAAAAGAGTAGTCACTTTGGAAACACATCAGGAGACCATCGCTGAAGAGGTTCGCTCTAATTCCTCTGATATTCAAGATCACGACGCCAAACTGCATTTTCTCTCAGAAAAATTAGAGGATTTGGAGAATAGGACACGGCGCAATAATCTGTGTGTAAGGGGCGTATCTGAATCCATTTTCCCTCCAGCAATTGAGGGTTATCTACAGGCCCTGTTCAGAGTCATTAAAAGTGATCCAAATGCTGAGGAAATTCAAATAGAGCGAGCTCATAGAGCTCTACGCCCTAAACCTCCTCCTAAAGCTCCCCCGAGGGACATAATCATCAAATTCCTTAAATTCAAGGATAAAGAAGACCTTCTTAAATGTGCAAGAGGAAAACATCCGATCCTACATGCAGGAGAAGAAATTCAATTATTCACGGATCTTTCTCCTACTACACTCCAAAAAAGAAGAGAACTTTCCCACATCACCTCTATCCTGAAAAGACACGGGGTACCTTATAGATGGGGGTTTCCTGTCTCTTTAATTTCTACTGCCAATAATAGAACCGCCATTTTTAGGCCAGGCTCAGATCCGAATATCTTTCTCAAGGAACTCTCACTGCCCATAATTCAAGAAGATGATGGGACCATGGGGCCCTCCCGAGTCAGCCAGGGTGACAGAGCTCCTGTAAATTCCAGCTCTATTCCACACTGAACAGAGGTCAAATCTCCCTTTATAACATACTGAACACTCTCCCTATGATGCTAAAACCAAGTAAGTGTTCCTCGCTGGTGTCATATGAAGAAAGAAGGGTGAGTGACATCCGCTTACGTTTATTCTATAAAAATTGTAGAGACTCCCTTTAACATAGACTTTTGAGGAATGCCCCAAATGTTTCACCCTATAAAGACTTCGTACTCACGGTGAATGTTCACAATTTCCTATGAAAATGAATAGTGCATGATCTGTTTTTTTTTTTGTTTTTGTTTTTTGTTGACTACAGTCCATTTAATTACTGTTATGCATAATAGGCTATACGCAGGTCTTTCTATTCCTTATTTTTAGATAAGTTAGATAGTTATAAGTAATTCATCATAAATGTCAATCAAAGATAATCAAACCTGCAATTGTTAGTACTTTTTAAGATTGTTGTATCTTGTTTTATTATCTCCCAGGGACAATAAGATAATGTGAAGGGAGAATGTTTTAAATATAAGTTAATGCCTGTGTTATAGGGATTTTACCCTATCATTAGTTTAATTAATGTTAGAACTGTTGATGGCTGGTGGTTATGTTAATGTTCATAAGGGCCTTGCCACTTCCTAACGGCCCGACTCACTATCTAGATTGCGGCCTAAACTCTGTGGTCATCCTGATCTGCATGTTTCCTAATCATTATCTTATCACCACCTTTCACCATTCATCCAACTCCCCCCCTTTCCCCCCCTCCCTTACCAATGTCTCCCCTATTTCCTTAATCACCTCTCCCGGTATCATCTCCCATCCCTTTCTTCAAACCCTTATGCCTGCATCCAATCAAAGTTTCTGATACTTATCCCACCGAGTCAGAGGTGGAGATACTTCCCCAACACTGTTAAGTACTTGAAGGTTTTCCGGGTCGCTGCAGGTGTGCTGATATCTTGTGAGTTACCCCCTTTAGGGGCTTACTTGCGGGTTATCTATATAACTCGGGTTGTCTGGGGGCACCTTCTAAGTCTCTCTTACTTTTTCTAACTTTTATTTCTGCTATTTCCCCTCTACTTTTTTCTCCTATCCAACCTCTCTAAGCCCCTCCCCCTTCCCTTTTTTTTTTTTTTTTTTTTTTTTTTTTTGCCATCATGCCAATACATCATAGTAAATTTAAAGACCATTCCTTCCAAATAACATCTATAAATGCTAAAGGTTTAAATAATCCAGGTAAAAGGTCCATCGCCCTTAGAGAGCTAAACAAATTGAATTCTCAAATTATCCTACTACAAGAGACCCACTTTCAGAAAGGGAGGGAACCACGCTGGACTCCTCCCCATTTTCCTATAACACACTTTGCCTCTGGACCAGACAAAAAGGGGGGTGTGGGCATTCTCATACATAAATCCCTTCCGATACAGGTAAATCACATTGTCAAAGACACTGAGGGGAGGTACATTCTCCTAGTGGGCTCCCTCTATGGCCAACAACTAACTATTTTAAACATATATGCTCCTAACCAGGCCCAAGCCAAATTTTTTAAAACAATCTCAAATCTACTGCTGGATCACGCTAAAGGTGTGGTATTCCTGGCGGGTGATTTTAATATTATCTTCGACCCAAAGTTAGACTCATCAAGAGGAGATTACACAATCCCAAAATCCACTCTTAAATCAGTGAAGAATTCCCTTATTAATTTGGACCTGCACGATCTATGGAGATCCATACACATAAACGAGAAAGACTATACCTTTTACTCTGCCCCACACAATTGCTACACAAGAATTGACCACATCATGATAGACTCACATGGCCTCTCTCTTGCTACACATTGCAACATTGGAAACATCACATGGTCTGACCATGCCCCTATCACCTGCTCCATTGTCTGGCCAGATCTACCGATCACCAACAGAACATGGAAGCTAGATGACACGTTATTGGAAAATCCCTTATTCCTAGGAGAAGTAGAGAAATCTCTTACAGAATATTTCACACTTAACGAAAACACGGCTTCGTCTCCTATGATGGAATGGGAGGCTCATAAATCAGTCATTCGTGGTCTCTTTATCAAACAGAGCTCAAAGCTAGCTAAAGAGTCAAGGGTTCTTCATGCTTCTTTACTAGAAAGAATTAACACTCTAGAGAAGGATCATAAGCAAAACCCCTCTATAGAATCTGTCCTACAAGACTTAATTACGGCCAGAACAGAACTTAAAGAACTTCTAAGCAAAATTAACCAACGTAAAGCATTACAGTTAAAACAATATTATTATGAAGGGGGGAATAAACCGGGAAAAATCCTAGCAAGATCTCTTCGTAGGAAACAACTATCCTCTTACATTCACTCTATCAAATCAAAAGATGGCTCCTCAATTACAAGCAGTAAACATATTGCCTCTACCTTCAGAGATTATTATAGATCATTATATAACATAGATGACATCACAACTGCCCCACAAACACAATCAGATTCAGATACCCTAGATGAGCTAACGGACAAATACTTTGGGGACATCACTCTCCCTTCTCTTACAGAGGAAGAAAAACTTGATCTAGCTTCCCCCTTCTCTGAAGAAGAATTACACTTAGCAATCAAAGATATGCCGACAGGCAAAAGCCCGGGCCCGGACGGCTATACCTCTAGATATTACAAACTGCTCAGCAAAACATTATCTCCTCACTTATTAAAACTCTTTAACTCCCTGAGGGACAAGCCCACCCTATCTAAATCTCTACTGGAAGCACACATCACAGTTATTCCCAAACCAGGGAAGCCAGCCAACTGTCCCGAGAACTTTAGACCCATTTCCCTCATAAATACGGATATGAAACTTCTAGCCAAGGTCCTTGCTAATAGATTGAATAAATATCTACCAAAACTGATTTCCTCAGACCAATCTGGCTTCATCCCAGGCCGAGAGGCCCGTGACAACACTATTAAAATACTACAATTGATTAATCATGCTAAACTGTCACAAACTCCTATGGTCCTCTTTGCGACCGACGCGGAGAAGGCCTTCGATAGGGTCCGTTGGCCTTTTCTGCGTCGGTCAATGACATTAATGGGAATCCCAGAACCCTTCCTTATTTCGGCTATGGCCCTGTACTCCTCCCCAAACGCAAAGGTTAGAATAAATGGTACTCTCTCTGAGTCTTTTGGAATCAATAACGGCACTAGACAGGGCTGTCCCTTATCCCCCCTTCTATTTGCTATCTCTATTGAGATACTTGCCCAGAAAGTAAGGGAAAACAAAGAGATTACAGGAATAATGGTGGGAGAGAAAGAGTATAAGCAGGCGCTCTACGCTGACGACGCACTGTTTTCACTAACAAGAGCGGAGACATCTATTCCAGCATTGTTAACGGAGATTCATAATTACAGCAAGATATCCAATTTTCTCCTAAACATTTCCAAATCGGAAATTCTCAACATTAACACCAACCCCATTCAAGTACAACAATTAAGTAGTTTTTATAACATCCCCATCGCCCAGCATAAAATGAAATACTTAGGGATTAATCTTAGCCACACCAATCAGGATTTATACAAACTAAATTATAACAAATTAAAAACGGAAATAATCAGAGACCTATCAGTTTGGAAAAATAAAAAACTTTCATGGCTTGGGAGGATCGGAGTTCTGAAAATGAACGTCCTCCCCCGTATTTTATATCTCTTCCAAACCCTTCCAATACAGCTTCCTGTAGGATATATCAGTCAACTACAAAAAGCATTTGAACAGTTCATATGGAATGGCGCCAGTCCTAGGGTACCCAGGAAAACCATGTATCTTTCTAGGGATAATGGAGGTTTGGGGGTTCCATGTTTACAAACATATAAATACGCCATCTCTCTCCAACATATAGTAGAATGGGGACATAACTCGCAAGATAGGGACTGGATAAATATAGACAGACAACTCTTTAAAGTTAATAATGTAGCAGTGTTGGCTTGGTTGCCTAGACAACAAAGACCTAAGGTAATTGAAAAATATCATGTTACAATAGGAATCTTATCAGACTGGGATAAACTTATCTCTACTAGTACTCACATCTCCTCAATAGAAGGCCCATTAACACCGATTCTTGAACATTCTGATCTCCCATACCACCGCTTAGGCTTTACCAAAACACAACCATACAGTCTTAGATTAGGATCGGTTTATTATCTCTCAGAAAATGGTAAAATCAAAACACAATCCGAACTGGAGGGGGCCCACGGGGAGATTTTCTCCTCATAGCTTCATTACCACCAACTAATCCACTTTGTTTCTCACCATAAAAACAGAGAACTGCTAGGCAGGAGGCTCACACCATTTGAGACACTATGCACTTCCATGTTAGCCCCGACGCATTTAATCTCTAAACTTTACAAAATAATATCCAACTCTGAAGCGGCAGACCCGCCCTCCTACACATACTCTTGGAATAAAGACCTAGACTGTGAAATAGACATAGATACCTGGCGCAAGGCCTTTAAATTAATCAAAAAGTCTTCGGTTTCGGCATTAACTCAGGAAATCCACCTAAAATTTTTGTGCAGGTGGTACTTAACCCCGATACGCCTCCACAGGATTTTCCCAAGCCTAAACAATACATGTTGGCGGAGCTGCGGAGAAGATGGTTCTATTCTCCACATTTGGTGGTCATGTGCCCGACTACTTGACTTCTGGCCGGGTATATTTACAGAGATGTCAGAGATTCTTGGAGTCGTGATCCCCCTTGACCCTAAAGTTATTCTGTTCCTTGACCTCCCTGATACAGAGGGAATAGGTAAACGACCGTTACTCCTAGTTATGATCTCTGCCGCTAAAAAACTCATTCCAAAATATTGGAAATCCCAGACAGTGCCCACTCGGGAAATGTGGAGAACTGCGGTATCCGATCTTCTCTCTTTAGAGAGATATCACTTCCTAAAAACGCATGATTTGGAAACTCATGAAATGATGGTGGCGAGATGGCAAGGGAAAATATAATTTTTTAATTTTTTTTTTTTTTTTTCCTCTCCCTTCCCTCTACTTTAACTTCCTGCCCTCCTTCAACAATCCCGTATTTCTGTCCCTCTTCCCTCTTTCTGTTCACACTACTTCCCTTTCTCTCTTTTTGTTCCTTAAAAAGGCGAGACTTTGGACAGCTGTCGCTGTCAAAGTTCTGAAAAATTTAAAAACTGAATAAACACCATGAGAAAAGTTCGCATATTTCCTTTCTACTATAATTATTTATACGTATTCTCATGCCTGTATATTATATGACGAATTGGACAATAATGATTTGGAAAAATGTAAACATGGTTATGTTGATTTTCTAGATTTGTAAACCTTGTATGACTATCGATCCATGTTCTGTATTAAGCTGATTTTGATGTAATACCTTATTGTCTTTTTCAATATAACAATAAAAATTTAAAAATTTAAAAAAAAAAATGCTAATAAAAAAAAAAAGATGGATGGCACATTTACTGCTCATTCCCCAGCTTTGCATGGACAGCATTGTTGTATTAATATACTTTATAACCTCTGGGATTGCCTTTTTCTTGGCCCCTGCAGGCCGCCTCTTATCACAGTGATTTTTATTAGCTTTTTACAATCTTGCACTACAGCCAGACCGTGCTAGTTTATGTGTGTCATAAAGATAACATTGTGCTCACTCCTGTGGAAAATGATAAAAAGCAAGATTATAGAAAGCTAAAATAAGAGCAGTAAGATAGGGGGGCGGTCTGTAGAGGTTTATATACAGGGTAATCACGGAGGTGGAAGGTGTATTTCTATGGCTGTGTTGGTTTTGCGGGGCGGGGGAATGGGTAGTGGAGGGATTGTCTATCTTTTTAAAAAAACAACAATTTTCAATTAAAAAAAAAAAAAAATTCCCCAAATTGTAGAAATGTTTTAAATACACTGTCACTTTAAGAATTTTTAATACCACAGCTGCTTAACGTTATGCAAAAATTATTTAAAATAATAAACCAATCAGGCCCCCTACACCTCAGACAGGCTGATGTGCCTTACCGTAACACTTATACACAATTTGGATGCCAGAAGTCTCTAAAACGATTGTATAGTAAATCGACACTGAAGAGACTGAAATTCAATGACGCTGCTCCACTCAGTGAATATCCGACAGCAGAGAGAAGTCACATGACCGGCAGAGAGAGGAAACTACTCAGCAAGTAAAAGGCACGCATTTCCCTCTGCCTACAACACCGGAGCTTAATTTACCCAAACGCTCAAGTAGTTTGTCAGTTAGCCTGTTCTAGCTAAGCAAGCAAAGAAAATCAGCAGCCACATTTTAAGTTTATACATAAATCCCTGTATAAAACATAAACCACAAACATACAAAAATGTAATTCAACAAAATTAGCCCAAAGAGGAAAAACATCCCAATAAAGGGAAGATTAACCCCTATAGTGGATCATGCCCACTGCACATTGATAAATGTCGACAGCATACGCTGTCGGCATATATCATTGCACCAGCAATTCTTGTGAACTGCTGGTGCAAAGCCGCCCCCTGCAGATTCGCGGCGAATCGGCCGCTAGCAAGGGGTGTCAATCAACCCGATCATATTCGATCGGGTTGATTTCTGTCTGCTGCCTCAGAGCAGGCGGACGGGTTATGGAGCAGTGGTCTTTAGACCGCTGCTTCATAACCTCTGTTTCCGGCAAGCCTGAAGAAACACGGGGCATCAAGCTCAGTACAGAGCTTGATAAATTGACCCCCTAGTTTTAACATACATAATGTGCCTGCCCACTACCAAAGAAAATCATATATAAAGGATTTTAAAAATGTCCTCATCTACTGCATATGACATATTCTTCTAAATGTGCATGTCTCCAAGACCGAGAAGACAAAAGCACTTACCTGCAGTCTAGCTGTCCGGCAGCAAGACAGCTCACAAGGCGTGAAAAGACACATATTCCTTACAGAGACCTGTAGAAAAAGAAAGAACAGAGTACCCAACTCTGGCTTTCTGTACCATGGGCAGCAATGTGTTAGGAAAGGACTACCTCACAACTCCCTAACTGCTTAAAAGCCACCACTACTCTACTGAAGAGATTGACGTGGACTCAGCTAAACCCAAATCCTTGCTTGCAGGGAAAAGTACCCAAAAAAGGAATTAATTTCTTCAGACACCAAACTTCCCCTCCTCCATTGAAAGAGGCAAAGAGAATGACTGGGGATTATGGGTAGGGGAGTGACACTTAACAGCTTTGCTGTGGTGCTCTTTAACTCCTCCTGCTTACCATGAGTGATATTCCCACTAGTAATTGAATGACGTTGTGGACTCTCCATATCTTATGAAAGAAGAACTTCTTTTTTTTATTAAAAAATTACAATGCCCTCTTTTGAGGGCATTTGGGGCAAGCGCGAGTTTGCATACTACCGCTCCACTCGTAATCCATCCCTGAGTCTCAAAAGTAGCAGACAAATATAATTAATTTGGTATCATTACTGTTAAGGACTAGATCACAAGTGGTGCGCTAATTTATTTGCCCGCTTACGGGCGCACTATAAATAACCAGCCATTACAAGTGGCTGATTTATGCTACCGCATAGTTTTTTTTATAGTTTTGCTTATTTTTTAATAACATTGCTCCGATTTTCAGACTCCTAACCAAGTCCCAAAGTTTTAGGAGAATACCGTCAGATACCTACTCCAGCTTGCAAAAGAAAGGGGAGGGGGGAGTGTCTTATTTCCCACTTGCAGTGGGCTTTCCAACTACCTTTTTCAACAGAGCTAAATTGAGAGCTTCTAAGTAATGGCTAGATTATGAGTTTTACGTTATAAGGGGTGCGGTGCTAATTTGCAAGTTATTGTCATCGCTCACTTCCCTACAGCGCTGGTATTACAGGTTTATGAAAAGCCGGCGTTAACAGGCAAGAAGTGAGCGTAAAGCAAAATTGTGCTCCATGCCACACTCCAATACCAGCGCTGTTGAAAGCTGCGGTGAGCTGGTTTTACGTGCTCGTGCACGATTTCCCCATAGACATCAATGGGGAGAGTCGGGTGAAAAAAAGCCTAACACCTGCAAAAAAGCAGCGTAAAGCTCCGTAATGCAGCCCTATTGATTCCTATGGGGAAACTAAATTTATGTTTACACCTAACACCCTAACATGAACCCTGAGTCTAAACACCCCTAATCTTACACTTATTAACCCCTAATCTGCCGTCCCCGACATCGCCGACACCTACATTATACTTATGAACTCCTAATCTGTCGCTCCGGACATCGCCGCCACTATAATAAACATATTAACCCCTAAACCGCCGCACTCCCGCATCACAAACACTAGTTAAATATTATTCATCCCTAATCTGTCGCCCCTAACATCGCCGCCACCTACCTACATTTATTAACCCGTAATCTGCCGCCCACAACATTGCCGCCACTATACTAAATTTATTAACCCCTAAACTTAAGTCTAACCCTAACCCTAACACCCCCTAACTTAAATATAATTAAAATAAATCTAAATAAAACATACTAATATTACCTAAATAATTCCTATTTAAAACTAAATACTTACCTGTAAAATAAACCCTAAGCTAGCTACAATATAACTAATAGTTACATTGTAGCTATCTTAGGTTTTATTTTTATTTCACAGGCAAGTTTGTATTTATTTTAACTAGGTAGAATAGTTAGTAAATAGTTATTAACTATTTACTAGCTACCTAGCTAAAATAAATACAAATTTACCTGTAAAATAAAACCTAACCTGTCTTACACTAACACCTAACCCTACACTACAATTAAATAAATCACATAAATTAAATACAATTACCTAAATTACAAAAAAAAATAAAATACTAAATTAGACAAAATAAAAAAAGAAATGATCAGATATTTAAACTAATTACACCTAATCTAATAGCCCTATCAAAATAAAAAAAAAAACGTAGTTTAAACTAAACTACCAATAGCCCTTAAATGAACCTTTTGCGGGGCATTGACCCAAAGAAATCAGCTCTTTTACCTGTAAAAAAAATACAAACAACCCCCCAACAGTAAAACCCACCACCCACACAACGAACCGCCCAAATAAAATCCTAACTAAAAAAACCTAAGATCCCCATTGCCCTGAAAAGTGCCCAAGCCATAATCTAAAAATAAAACCCACCCAATAAACCCTTAAAAAAACCTAACACCCTAAGATCAACTTACAGTTTTGAAGACCGGACATCCATCCTAAACGAAGCCGGTAGAAGTCTTCATCCAAGCGGCAAGAAGTCCTCAACGAAGCTGGAAAAAGTCTTCATCCAAGCCGGCAGAAGTGGTCCTCCAGATGGGCAGAAGTCTTCATCCAGACGGCATCTGTTGGTTGAGTGGGTGGTGGGTTTTACTGTTGGGTGGTTGTTTGTATTTTTTTTTACAGGTGAAAGAGCTGATTTCTTTGGGGCAATGCCCCGCAAAAGGCCCTTTTAAGGGCTATTGGTAGTTTAGTTTAGGCTAGGGTTTTTTATTTTGGGGGGGCTATTTTATTTTGATAGGGCTATTAGATTAGGTGTAATTAGTTTAAAAATCTGATAATTTCTTTTTTTATTTTGTGTAATTTAGTGTTAGTTTGTTTTTGTAATTTAGGTAATTGTATTTAATAAATGTAATTTATTTAATTGTAGTGTAAGGTTTGGTGTTATTTTACAGGTAAATTTGTATTTATTTTAGCTAGGTAGTTAGTAAATAGTTTATAACTATTTAGTAATTATTCTACCTAGATAAAATAAATACAAACTTGCCTGTGAAATAAAAATAAAACCTAAGATAGCTAAAATGTAACTATTAGTTATATTGTATCTAGCTTAGGGTTTATTTTACAGGTAAGTATTTAGTTTTAAACAGGAATTATTTAGGTAATGATAGTAGGTTTTATTTAGATTTATTTTAATTCTATTTGTTAGGCTTGTTTGGGTTAGGGTTAGACTTAGGTTTACGGGTTAATAAATGTAGTATAGTGGCGGCGATGTTAGGGGCGGCAGATTAGGGGTTAATAAATGTAGGTAGGTGGCAGCGATGTTAGGGTTGGCAGATTAGGGGTTAATAATATTTAACTAGTGTTTGTGATGCGGGAGTGCGGCGGTTTAGGGGTTAATATGTTTATTATAGTGGTGGCAATGTCAGGAGCGGCAGATTAGGGGTTAATAATTTTATTTTAGTGTTTGTGATGTGGGAGGACCTCGGTTTAGGGGTTAATAGGTAGTTTATGGGTGTTAGTGTACTTTTTAGCACTTTAGTTATATTTTTATGCTACAGTTTTGTAGTGTAAAACCCATAACTACTGACTTTCAGTTTACGGTATGGATCTTTGCGGTATTGGCTGTATCACTCACTTTTTGGCCTCCCAGGCAGACTCGTAATACTGGCGCTATGGAAGTCCTATTGAAAAAGGACTTTTTGAAAGCTGCGGTAATTACGTTGCGTTACGGCCAAAAAAGTGTGTGGTGCAGCTAAACCTGCAAGACTCGTAATACCAGCGGTAGTGAAAAAGAGCCTTAACGCTGCTTTTTCACTCATACCGCAAAACTCGTAATCTAGCCGTAAGTTTTTAAACAGTTTTATACTGGATTTTTATATAAGTATCTGTGCATCTTATTCTTTATAGTAACGTCTATTAGATGCAGTTATATGGAAATTGGTGTATACTGTCCCTTTAATTAGCAGTTAGAGCTCCAAAAATTTACCAACGATCAGATCTCTGGTTAATTTTAAAAATCTTTCCCAATCTTCCCCAATTACCCACAAAATAAAAGGTATGGTGCCTTTAAAAATAATAATTATAGTATTTTTTGAAGAATAAATGCACAAAGCAGTTTTTAGGGGTAAAAGTTGGTGGATGTGGGGTGTTAGAAAAAAATGGCACTGGAAATTGCCTTTACATTGCCGTCTATGGGGACTGTGCTAGCACTTTATTTATATATAAATATATATATATATATATATATATATATATATATATATATATATAATAAATGCATATATACATTTATATTTATGTGTTAATATGTGTATATACACATATTAACACATAAATATATATATGTATATATTCATATACACACATATTTAATATTTGCTGCCCATTGCTGCCTGACTTACCCCCTTCGCTGTGCTAGGTCTCATTGGAGCCATGGAAGTGCATTTTCATGAGTGAAAAACTTCCCTACAACTGCGCTCAACTTATAATACCAGCGCACATTTGCAATATTTTGCACTCCACTCTCAATCTGGCACTTAATTTCTTATACAATTTCAAAATCCTTAAGCAACACCAACACCTAATTTTTTTCTTCAGATAGAGCATGTGATTTAAATCAACTTTCTAATTTACTTCTTTTAGCAATTTTTCTTCATTGTCTTGGAATTTTTTGTTGAAAATCAGGGACGTATGCTTAGGAGCCGCCCCATTTCTGGGGCTACAAATGGCAGCAGTTTTGCAGGAATGTTATCCATTTGCAGAGCTCTAGATAGCAGCAATATTTCCTGCCATGTAGTCCTCTAGATACTACCTAGGTGTCTTCAACACACAATATCAAGGAACAAAGCAAATTTGATCATAGAAGTAAAATAGAAACGTTTTTTAAAATTGTATGCTCTGTCTGAATCACAAAAGAAAATTTTTGAGTTTCATATCTTTTAAATCTTTAAGATCTAATGAGACGTAAATACAAGTGTAGGTTGCTTTTTGTTTGATCATTTTGATATTTAAATGTCTACATAACAAGTCATTATTTTACATGTAAGGGCTAAAAATAAAAGGCAACAAAGATACATAATTCATACTTCATTTCTTGGCAATGTTGTTGTTTTAAATATATTTTAATTATGTAGATTTGTGAAAGGGTCGTTGTCAGGGTATCTGTTTTCAATCTGACAAAATGCCAAGTAAAACCTCCCCTGTCTGTATTCTAAGAGTTTATTGTTAAAAGCTAATTTGTTTAGACATTTCGCTGCTTAAACAAATGTTCTAAGTGACAATACTTCCAAAATACTTTTGCAGTAACAATAACTGATTTAATAAACTATATACAAGTGTCTGGTTTACTTCCCAATGATTTCTAAAATGAATTATAGTTTGGTTATGCTGCCAAGGAAGTAAATCAAGAACATTGGAAAAAAAATAATGACTTTTCTATAAAACACTATGGGTCAGAATACAAGTGGAGAGTTATTTAATGCTCCTGCTTGCACGCTAACTCAAGTAACAAGTAAGCTTTTTGCGTACGTCGTGTAGCGCCCGTATTACAAGTTGAAAGTAAAACTTTTTCCCTCACATGTTAACCCAATACGTGCAAAAAGCCAAACTTCTAATATCACAATTGTGTTAAATTATTCTCCCGTTCAATGGAGCAAAAAAATAAAAAAAAATACCCTACTCGCACGCATATTCTTAAGTATGCTAATCCGACATGAAAATATGAATATTTCACATTTCAGTTACTTTGCATAGCAGAATATGTTCTACGTATTCATAAATATATAGTATTTCTACGCTACATATATCTGATCGTACTTTGGTACAATATATATCTATACCTATACATATATATATATATAATCAATGCAAATATTTGCATAGGAAATTAGCACATCTAGGCAAGATTCCCTGCTTGCTTTTCCCCAGAAATACTCCATAAACAATGTTATCAATGCACAAGAGAACTCTGGGTAAGATATGCAAATTAGATATGCAAATAAGCAGCAACCAGAAATCTATCTCCTACTGACGAGTTCTAAAAAGAACGAAACAGGCTGTCTAGTGAGTGATTTCTGTATTGCTGTAATAATCCTGTTAAAAGGATCGCTGTGTTGAAGCAAAAAAAATGAGAATTTGCATATCTAATTTGCAGTAGGGTATTATTTGCATTGATTTAATTGAGACATGGAGGATTTTAATCTCAGTTTTTTATCTACACCATAATTTTAATGAATTTATATATATTTTCATATATATATATATATATATATATATATATATATATATATATATATATATATATATATATATATATATATACATATATATATATATATATATATATAAATAAATATATACTGTATATATATATACTGTATATATATATTTATATACTGTATATATACAAAATCAATTTAAATATAATTGCAATTTTGTGTAGCATGTGAATTACTTAAAGGGACATAATACTCATATGTTAAATCACTTGAAACTGATGCAGTATAACTGTAAAAAGCTGACAGGAAAATATCACATGAGCATCTCTATGTAAAAAAGGAAGATATTTTACCTCACAATTTCCTCAGCTCACCAGAGTAAGTTCTGTGTAAAAAGTTATACTTCACCTGCTCCCAGCTGCAGGTAAAAAAATTTAAAAAATGAAGAAATGAACAGCAGCCAATCAGCATCAGCAGTGCTGAGGTCATTTACTGTGATCTCATGAGATTTGACTTAAAGGGCCATAATACCCAAATGTTTAAACACTTGAAAGTGATGCAGCATAGCTGTAAAAAGCTGAAAATATCTCCTGAACATCTCTATGTAAAAAAGAAAGATATTTTACCTCAAAAATTCCTCAGTAGCCACCTCCCATTGTAAAGGATTTCTAAGCAGCATTTTAGTATGTCTGTCCCGGGACATCTTAGGGGATGAGCATCATGAACTCATATTATTTCACCAATCAGGTAAAGGAAGCTTACTATGAAATCTCATGAGAGTTAAGTCAAATCTCATCAGATCACAGTAAGAGTTCATGACCTCAGCACTGCTGATGCTGATTGGCTGCTGTTCATTTCTTCATTTTTTTTGTTTTACCTGCAGCTGGGAGCAGCTGAGTATAACTTTTTACACAGAACTTACTCTGCTGAGCTGAGGAGATTGTGAGGTAAAATATCTTCCTTTTTTACATAGAGATGCTCAGGTGATATTTTCCTGTCAGCTTTTTACAGTTATACTGCATCAGTTTCAAGTGATTTAGCATATGAGTATTATGTCCCTTTAACTCTCATGAGATTTCATAGTAAGCTTCCTTTACCTGATTGGTGAAATAATATGAGAGTGCACGAAGCTCATCCTTTCAGTTGTCCCGGGACAGACACACTAATATGCTGTTTAGAAATCCTTTACAATGGGAGGTGGCTACTGAGGAACTTTTGAGGTAAAATACATTTGGGTATTATTATTGGCCCTTTAATTCTCTAAGAGAAAAACATCATGGTAACATATTTAACTTTTTTTTTAACTTTCTCCTTCAGTCTTGAGAAAGGTCCTGGTTAATTACCGAAATGCGTAGACACTACTGATATCACGGCACAGGTTTCATTGGTAAGCACAATACCTATTAAATTTTTTGGATAGTAGCAATATTGCACTATGCTTGTTATTTCATTTTAGGACATTGAAAGTTACTCCTCACTTGAAAGAAAAAACATCATTAACATCTAAAGAAAAACGTCTATAAGATCATTGCAGATCACTTGACCTTAGAATATCACATCACCTTTTTTTTAGGATATTATTTCTTTTTGGGATTATATAAGGATCATTTTATATTTTAAGAACAGCTACACGCTTATAGTTTTTTCATTGACCCACTTTTTAGTGACACATCTTTTTAACATTTTTTTCAAATTTTTTAGGTGTACACCTATTTTTTGTATCAAAGTATCCTTTGCTGACACTTTTTATTTATTTTTTTCATTAATTTTTCCATTAATTTTTTAATCCACATATATTTTTTTCACTCCTTCACATTTTTGTATCTCAATGAATTCTTCCTACACAGATTAACTTGGACACACATTGGATATCAATTTGGGATATAAACTTATTGAACTTTTCAGACTTTTATTTTGGACATATCATGGATTTTTAATGCATATAGGATTTTTTCTCACCATTTTTTGATACTGCCATCAATGTGTAGCTTTTATTGTACAGCTTCCAATTACATTAACCTTCATCTATTGTGATTTTAGAAAATTTACATAGATTTAGACACTTTTTAAATTGCTTTTTAACTGTATTTTATGATGATGATCATGTCATATGTGTACATTGGTTTTATGTTATGTGAATAAATATGTATACATTTTAAATACCATTTGATTCCACCTTCAGCTTATTATCCCCACTGAGGGGTTCATTTAGTGCTCCCCTATTGCATATTTGTTAATTCTTCTTTTGAGATCTGGTTGAGAGATCTTGCTTTTTTGGGAGGAGTTTGTGTGGTAGCTTCTAGGCGCTGGAGATATCTATCTATACATTTCTGCAATGTTAGACCTTTTTATTTTTTGTAATTTAATGTTAGTTTTTAAAAAAAATTTAATCATAATTTAGTAGTGATTGGGATTCATTTATGGAGTGTTAGGTTAGGGGGCTTAGTAATTCAATTAGCTATTTGCATTGTGGGGGGTTTGGCAGTTTAGAGGTTAATAGGTTAATTAGGTTGATTGCGATGTGGGTGTTTGGCGGTTTAGGGGTTAATGGGTTAATTAGGTTAATTGCGATGTGGGGGGTTGGCGTTTTAAGAGTTAATAGGTTAAATAGGTTTATTGCGATGTGGGGGTTTTGTGGATTAGGGTTTAATAGGTTAGTTAGGTTTATTGCGATGTGGGTGATTGACGGTTAAGGGGTTAATATTTCAATTGTGTTATATGCGGATTAAGGGTTATTACTTTATTGTGTTGCAATGTGGGGGTTGACGGTTTAGGTGTTTGTAAATAGTTCATGCGGAAGGTTATTTTTTTTGTTATACTTCGTGGGGGGAAGTTACGTGTTTTTATTTTTATTTCTTGCGGGCGATTAAGTGTTTTTTAGTTATTTTGTGTGGGCGGTTGGACATTTTTTTAAAGGCTTTAGGTTTGCCTGCGCTGTATCCAGGTGGATTCTTTTGGCTGCGTGCAAAGCCAACATTCTTTTGGCTGCCTCGCGCAGCCAACATTCCTTTGAGGATGTGTGCGCAACTGGCGACACCGATGGACACGATTATAGTAGATATATATATGTTTATGAATGAGTAGATCACTGGTTAATGTGTTAAAAAAACAAAAACATACCAAAGCAATGTACAAAAATTGCAAAGTCACTAAAAAAATTGGACCCACTAGGGAAGAATCAGTGAGATATGAGGCAGAACTTATTATACGTTCAAGTATTCTCCACAAGCTTCCTGTTAAAGAATACACTCTTATAGAGAGTGTTGTCAAACATACTATCAGCTAGATTATGAGTTTTGCGTTATGAGGGGTGCGGTACTAACTTGCACGTTATTGTCACTGCTCACTTTCCTACAGCGCTTGTATTATAGGTTTTTACAAACCCAGCGTTAAAAGGCAAGAAGTGAGCGTAGAGCAAAAATTGAGCTCCATACCGCACTCCAATACCAGCGCTGCTTAAGTCAGCGGTGAGCTGGTTGTACGTGCTCGTGCACGATTTCCCTATAGACATCAACGGGGAGAGCCGGCTGAGAAAAAGTCTAACACCTGCAAAAAAGCAGCATAAATCTCAGTAACGCAGCCCCATTGATTCCTATGGGGAAACACATTTTATGTTTACACCTAACACCCTAACATGAACCCCGAGTCTAAACACCCCTAATCTTACACTTATTAACCCCTAATCTGCCGCCCCCGACATTGCCGCCACCTACATTATTTTTATTAACCCCTAATCTGCTGCCCACAGCATCACCGACACCTACATAATGTTATTAACCCCTAATCTGCCACCCCCAACATCGCTGCCACTATAATAAACATATTAACCCCTAAACCGCTGTACTCCGATTCGCAAACACTAGTTAAATATTATTTTTTTTTTTTTTTTTTTTTTTTCAACTGATATTTATTAATTTCAAGAAGTTGTACATAGTGGAAGTCGCAGCTTCCTATATTAGTATACATACTCAGTTGGATTTTACCTAAACAGTTATACATCTGTTTACCTTAAACAATTAACTGTCGTGAATAGAAAGATAATTAGTTAGAGAAAGAAGAGGAAAAGGAGGGGGAAGGAGAAGGGGTAATAGGTAGGGGGACGCCTGTCAACCTATGTTGTTTGTGATATTTGTGGTCTTTTGATCCTGAAGGTTTAGTGTAAAATTAGTGTGTTCACCCTAATATATTGGAGTTACTTGGTTGAGCCTGCTGTGTGTTACTCGGGAAGGCTTGTACTTTGCTTTTTTAGATATTGCTCCCAAAGGGAGGACATTTCTGCATAAACATCCATTTTGGCGAATTTAATGTAATGAAATTCCTCCAGGTCAAGAAATTCAGTGACTCTGTTAATCCAGAGTTGCAGAGTGGGGATCTCCTTGGATCTCCAATTTCTGGCTAATAGGTATCTCACGCTATTGGTCATTATGTAAAAAAGTTTGAGTTCATGCTTAAGTTTGATTTTTGGGGGTTTACTCAATAGCCAAATTACGGGGTCTAATGGAAATTGGGTCTGGAGTATGTTTTCTATTTCCCCGATAATTTGTCTCCAGTAATTTTGAACTACATTACACCACCACCACATATGGGCTAAGTTTCCAGAACCATGGCCACATCTCCAGCAACATTTAGAGTTTTTGCGGTAAAGACGGTTTAGCTTAATCGGGGAAAGGTACCACCTATGTATTATTTTTAAATTAATCTCTTGCATGGAGAGTGAGATTGACGTCTTCGTAACATTTTGGAAGATCATGGCGCTTGTTTGCGGCAATATTACTATCCCCAATTCTTCTTCCCATCTTTCTAGGAAGGGGGGTATATAGCCGGGGGGATTGTATGTTAATATATGGTATATCGAGGAAAGAGTATGCGATAGCGGGGGGGTTTGTACGCACAGGCGTTCAAAGTTGGTCAGGGGCCTAACCATGTTGTTGGAGTGTTTGTGAGTCATGACGAAGTGATGTACCCGGGTGTATATGTACCAGTTTTGGAAGATGGTATATCCCTTGTCTATTAGGTCTGTTTGGGGTAGGATTTTTTCGTTGGACACTAGAAAGTGGATCGGGATGTCTTTATAGTATGGATTGGGATTTTCCCTGGCGGGCTGTTTCCCAAGGATCAGTTCTCCATTGTTCACGATTGAAGTAAGAGGAGAAGGTCTAGATGAGACGAAGGCATGTGAGGCTATAATAGTGTCCCATGTTCTGAGTGTTTCTACTATGATTGGTGAGGTGGATACCTGTATAGGCTTTGGGTGATCTAATCTCCAACACAGCCCGCCAAGGTGGTCTGCGCTGGACATGGAGTGTTCTAGCTGGACCCACCTTTTATGTTCATGATGGATGCACCAGTCTGTGATTCTTTGTAGAAAGATTGCCTGGCGGTACTTTGTAAGATTGGGGATTCCCAATCCTCCCTGAGTTCTTGGGGTTTGCATAATTTTACTATTTATCCTTGGGGGTCGTCTGCGCCAAACAAAGTTGCTGAAGGCTCTCTGGATATTAGGGATATAATTTTTAGGGAGAGGGATTGGTAATGTTTGCATTATGTATAGGATTCTGGGAAAAATGTTCATTTTTAGGACATTTATTTTGCCCATCCAAGAAAGTTTTTTGGAGAGCCATGAGGATAAATCTCTTATTATCGTATTTTGGATTGGCAGGTAATTTAATTTAAAGGTTTGCTCCATGGAGGTGGCTAGTTCTATTCCCAGGTAAGTTAGAGAGTTGGGATTCCAGGTAAATGGGATTAGATCTCTAATTCTTCCTTTGGTGGGGATGTCTAAATTAATATTCAAAACTTCAGATTTGGATGTGTTGATTGCAAAATTGGAAAGGGTTTGGAAATTATGGAATTCTTGCATTAAATTAGTAAGTGAAGTCTCCGGGTCCGTAATGGAGAACAAGATGTCGTCCGCAAATAGCGACATGAGGTATTTTTGTGTGCCAATTTGGACACCGCTAATTGAGGGATTTTGTCTAATTTTAGTTGCCAATGTTTCTATAAAGCACGCAAATAGTAACAGAGATAGGGGGCAACCTTGTCGTGTACCATTAGATATTGTAAATGTTTTGGAGAGTGTGCCATTGATCAACAACCTGGCATTTGGGTGGGAGTATAGTGAAAAAATCCTGTTTATAATTTTTGGTCCGAGGCCCATTTTAATAAGGGTGGCTCTGAGGAAGTCCCATCCAACACGGTCAAAGGCCTTCTCTGCATCTATAGACAGAAGAATTCCAGGAACTCCTCTGTCTTGCATATACTGAATTAGGTGGAGGGCCCTGACCGTGTTGTCCTTTGCCTCTCTTCTAGGGACGAAGCCCACTTGATCTTGGTGGATCAGGTCTGGGAGAATTAGATTTAATCTATTTGCTATTATTTTTGCGTATATTTTCACGTCTGAGTTAATTAGAGATATTGGTCGGAAGTGTGACGGGTGAGTGAGAGGTTTTTTAGGTTTAGGGAGCAGGATGATATGGGCCTCGAGTGAGTTAGGTGAGAATTGTTTGGATTCATCGATATGGTTAAATAACGTGGCAATTTGGGGGATTAATTCCTCGTGGAAAATTTTGTAGTATCGATTTCCAAAACCATCCGGACCCGGAGACTTCCCATTTGGAAGATCTTTGATGACTGCTTTGATTTCCTCAACTGATATGGGATCTTCCAGTTGTGTTTGTTGGTTAGTATTAAGGTGGGGTAGATTAATTCCAGATAAGTATGTATTGATTTCATGTATTTTTCTGTCTCGTGACATTGTGTTAGGTTCTGAGTTGGGATGAAGGTTATATAGTTTTTGAAAGTATGATCTAAAGGTTTGGGAAATGGCCTTAGTGGAAGAATGGGTTTTATTATCATCATCCTTGATTTGAAGGATATAGTTTTTCTTTTGTTTTAATCTAAGGAGTCGTGCTAGAGGTCGACCTGCTTTATTGCGCCCTTCATAGTTGAGTTGTTGTAGCTGAAGGGCTTGTTTTTTATGGTCTTTATTTAAGTAAGAGGCTAATTTGTGTTTTTCAGCTTGAAGTGCATTAATTAAAATCTGGTTATTAGTGTCTATTTTATGTTGGGCTTCTAATTTTTCTATTATAGCTATTTGATTAGTTAAGAATGTTCGTCTTTGCTTGTTAAGTGAAGCTTTGATAGCCATTAGCTCCCCCCGTAGTACACATTTGTGGGCTTCCCAGATATTAATTGGGGACACATCTGTGGAGGTATTGTTTATAAAATAGTCTGAGATTGATTGGGATATTTGTTGAACGATAGAGGGGTCAGCTAGAAGTTGCTCGTCTAATCTCCAGATATAGTCCTGTATAGGTTTGGAAGGCCATGTGAGAGTCCCAAGGACCGACGCATGATCCGACCATGTTATAGGAGTAATGTTGGTGGAAGTGAAGAGCGAAAGGCCTGTCACATTGGTGAAAATATAATCAATTCTGGAATATTGTTTATGTGGATAAGAGAAAAATGTATAGTCCTCTCTGAATGGGTAATGGGATCTCCATAAGTCTTTTACCGTTAAATTGTCCAGACATTTCTGTGTGCGAGTTATTTGGGTTAAGGGGACTGATGTAACTTTGGTGGAGCAGTCTAGTGATGGGTCAAGTGGCATATTTAAGTCACCGCATAATATTAGTATACCTTTTTGATGTTCTAGGATGAGGTTTGACACCGTTTTAATAAAAGGAGCTTGCTTAGTATTGGGGGTATATATAGAAACCAATGTGACCGGCCTCCCATAGAGTAACCCTATCAATATGATATACCTGCCTGCCTTGTCTCTTATGGTTTGAATTGGATTAAAGGGGATGTTTTTCCGTATTAGAATGCCAACTCCATGCTTTTTAGACTTGGGATGGGAGGCATAGTAGCAGTTGCCAAATTTGAGTGCAAATGTAATTGGTTCTCTTCCTTTCAGGAAGTGTGATTCCTGTATAAAAATCAGGTCAGATTTGTAGCTATGAAAGTCACGTAGAGCTTGGGTTCTTTTTGAGGGGATATTTAAGCCTTTTGCATTGATGGATTGAATGCGCAATGTATTTAAGGGTGTTTTCTTATGTGAGTGATCAGTCATTATGGTATGTTGTAGGACTAGTAAGGCCTTCATTTAGAGACCATAAAAATTCCTAGTTAAATATTATTAACCCCTAATCTGACGCCCCTAACATCGCCGCCACCTACCTACATTTATTAACCCTTAATCTGCCGTCCCCAACGTCGCTGCCACTATACTAAATTTATTAACCCCTAAGTCTAACCCTAACCCTAACACCCCCTAACTTTAATATAATTAAAATGAATCTAAATAAAACCTTATATCATTACCTAAATAATTCCTATTTAAAACTAAATACTTACCTATAAAATAAACCCTAAACTAGCTACAATATAACTAATAGCTACATTGTAGCTATCTTAGGGTTTATTTTTATTTTACAGGCAAGTTTGTATTTATTTTAATGAGGTAGAATAGTTACTAAATATTTATTAACTATTTACTAACTACCTAGCTAAAATAAATAAAAATTTACCTTTAAAATAAAACCAAACCTAAGTTACACTAACACCTAACACTACACTACAATTAAATACATTAACTAAATTAAATACAATTAAATAAAATTAGCTAAATTATAAAAATAAAAAAAAACACTAAATTACAGAAAATTAAAAACAAATTACAAGATATTTAAACTAATTACACTTAATCTAATAGCCCTATCAAAATAAAAAAAGCCCACCCAAAATAAAAAAAAAACCCTAGCCTAAACTAAACTACCAATAACCCTTAAAAGGGCCTTTTGCGGGGCATTGCCCAAAAGAAATCAGCTCTTTTACCTGTACAAACAACCACCCCAACAATAAAACCCACCACCCACACAACCAACCCCCAAAATACAACCCTAACTAAAAAACCTAAGCTCCCCATTGCCCTGAAAAGGGCATTTGGATGGGCATTGCCCTTAAAAGGGCATTTAGCCTTATTGCGGACCAAAGCCCTAACCTAAAAAAAAAAAAACACCCAATACACCCTTAAAAATCCTAACACTAACTCCCGAAGATCCACTTCCAAGCAGCAAGATGTCCTCAACAAAGCCAGCAGAAGTGGTCCTCCAGACGGGCAGAAGTGGTCCTCCAGACGGTCAGAAGTCTTCATACAGACGGCATCCTCTATATTCATCCTTCCGATGTGGAGCGGCTCCATCTTCAAGACATCCGGCGTTGAGCATCCTCTTCTATTGACGTCTTCTTCTGTAATGAAGGTACCTTTAAGTGACGTCATCCAAGATGGCGTCCCTTAGATTCCGATTGGCTGAGAGAATTCTATCAGCCAATCGGAATTAAGGTTGAAAAAATCCTATTGGCTGATGCAATCAGCCAATAGGATTGAACTTTAATCCTATTGGCTGATCCAATCAGCCAATAGGATTGAGCTTGCATTCTATTGGCTGATTGGAACAGCCAATAGAATGCGAGCTCAATCCTATTGGCTGATTTAGTTAGGGTTTTATTTGGGGGGTTGGTTGTGTGGGCGGTGGGTTTTACTGTTAGGGGGGTTGTTTGTATATTTTTTACAGGTAAAATAGCTGATTTCTTTGGGGCAATGCCACGCAAAAGGCCCTTTTAAGCGCTATTGGTAGTTTAGTTTAGGCTAGGGTATTTTTTTATTTTGTGTGGGCTTTTTTTTATTTTGATAGGGCTGTTAGATTAGGTGTAATTAGTTTAAAGATCTTGTAATTTGTTTTTTATTATCAGTAATTTAGTGGGTTTTTTTGTAATTTAGCTAATTTTATTTAATTTATTTAATTGTGTTTAATTTAGTTAATTTATTTAATTGTAGTGTAGTGTTAGGTGTTAGTGTAACTTAGGTTAGGTTTTATTTTACAGGTAAATTTGTATTTATTTTAGCTAGGTAGTTAGTAAATAGTTAATAACTATTTAGTAACGTTTCTACCTAGTTAAAATAAATACAAACTTGCCTGGAAAATAAAAATAAACCCTAAGCTAGATACAATGTAACTATTAGTTATATTGTAGCTAGCTTTGGGTTTATTTTATAGGTAAGTATTTAGTTTTAAATAGAAATAATTTAGGTAATGATAGTAATTTTTATTTATATTTATTTTAATTATATTTAAGTTAGGGGGTGTTAGGGTTAGACTTAGATTTAGGGGTTAATAAATTTAATATAGTGGCAGCAATGTTGGGGGCTGCAGATTAGGGGTTAATAAATGTAGTTAGGTGGCGGCGATGTTAGGGACAGAAAATTAGGGGTTAATAATATTTAACTAGTGTTTGTGATGCGGGAGTGCTGCGGTTTAGGGGTAATATGTTTATTATAGTGACGGCGATGTCCGGAGCGGCAGATTAGGGGTTAATAATTTAATTTTAGTGTTTGCGATGCGGGAGGGCCTTGGCTTAGGGGTTATTAGGTAGTTTATGGGTGTTAGTGTACTTTTTAGTACTTTAGTTATGAGTTTTATGCTACGCCTTTTTAGTGTAAAACTCATAACTACTGACTTTAAAATGCGGTACGAATCTTGACTGGATAGGGTGTACCGCTCACTTTTTGGCCTCCCAGGACAAGCTTGTAATACCGGCGCTATGGAAGTCCCATAGAAAAAAGACTATACGCAATTTGCGTAAGTTGATTTGCGGTAAGGCCAAAAAAGTGTGCGGTGCCCCTAAATCTGCAAGACTCGTAATACCAGCGGTAGTAAAAAAGCAGCATTATGGGGCTTAATGCTGATTTTTTACTCATAACGCAAGACTCGTAATCTAGCCGATTGTATTTACTGCACCTGACACAAGACCTAGCAGTATTATCATAAAAGTTTTGTGGACTCAAATGTTTACTCATAACGCAAGACTCGTAATCTAGCCGATTGTATTTACTGCACCTGACACAAGACCTAGCAGTATTATCATAAAAGTTTTGTGGACTCAAATGTTTACTCATAACGCAAGACTCGTAATCTAGCCGATTGTTTTTACTGCACCTGACACAAGACCTGCAGTACTATCATAAAAGTTTTGTGGACTCAAATGATAAATGATGTATTTAGTACCACAACCTCAGTTCCATTGAATTAATAAAAGATTTAGGATACAAAGCTTTAACTTGTATACTCTGATTCAAGAAACTTTCATTTTAATCTTCATGCCCCTTTAACGTTGTCACATTGTCATTACATAAGAATGAATAGATCTATTACCCATGATTGAAGTTTTTATGTGCGTCAGAAACAATAAGGATATATAAAAAGAACAAAACATGTTGATCTCATTTAGCTCTTGAGAGTATTTTTCATTCATATGTTGGTAACGTTACTTATTGAAAACAAAAGAATGTTAACAGCCACAAGCAGAAAACAAGCCCCACACAGACAGTGATCTGCATAGTATTCCTACCCACCTTTATCTTGTTAGATTACATTCTTTATGGCTAGAGTAGGAGTTAATTAGAGTTACTAAATGGACTGATAATTAAACTCAGCAATGGCTATTGAGCCCAGTCATCTGCCTTAATGCATAGGCAAATGATGAAAGCTGATTACTCAAATGGAAGTACTTTTTACTAAAAGGCTGCTTTTCCAAATATTTGTCTTGTGTATGTGACACTTGTTTACGTAAGCATATTATGTCATTAAGGCACAGGTTACAAGAGAAAGGGGAAGATAGGGAGAGAAAGAAAAGCATAAGAGAGAGAGAGAAAGAGAGAGAATGAAAGATAGCAAGAGAGAAAAAGAGAGTGAGAGAGAAAGAGAGAGAGAATGAAAGATAGTAAGAGAGAGAGATAGATAGAGAGAGAGAGAGAGAGAGAAAGGGAGAGAGAGAGAGAATGAAACAGAGAGAGCGAGAAGAGAGAGAGAGAGAGAGAGAGAGAGAGAGAGAGTGAGAGAGAAACAGTGAAAGCGAGAAAAGAGATAGAGAGAGAGTGAGAGGGAGAGAGAGAGAGCAAGAAAGAGAGAGGAGAGAGAGAGAGAGAGAAAAGAGAGCGAGAGATTGAGAGAGTGAGAGAGAGAGCAAGAAAGAGAGAGAGAATGAGAGAGAAAGAGAGAGAGAATGAGAGAGAAAGAGAGAGAGAAAGAGAGAGAGAATGAAAGATAGTAAGAGAGAAAGATAGAGAGAGAGAGAGAGAGAGAGAGAGAAAGGGAGAGAGAGAGAGAATGAAACAGAGAGAGCGAGAAGAGAGAGAGAGAGAGAGAGAGAGAGAGAGAGAGAGAGAGAGTGAGAGAGAAACAGTGAAAGCGAGAAAAGAGATAGAGTGAGAGGGAGAGAGAGAGAGCAAGAAAGAGAGAGGAGAGAGAGAGAGAGAGAAAAGAGAGCGAGAGATTGAGAGAGTGAGAGAGAGAGCAAGAAAGAGAGAGAGAATGAGAGAGAAAGAGAGAGAGAATGAGAGAGAAAGAGAGAGAAAAGAGAGAGAAAAGAGAGAGAAAATAGAGAAAAAGAGAAACAGAGAGAGTGAGAATATGAAACTGATTATATTATATGAAAAATGGTGTATACTGTCCCTTTAACGATATCACAAAATAAATAAAAAAAAATTTTGTGACCAATGATTCAACCAAAACATTTTCTTTGCCATTCGCAGCTTTTAAAGATGTATGTTAAAGGCCTTTGGCTGCCTTTTTTTTCTAGCACCTGAGACCTCATATGTTTTAGCCTCTATAACTTTTGTGTGCAATATTTTTTTATTAGATAGTGGTATTATGAGTGCAACTATAATTTGTAATGTATTTCTTATCTGTTTTGTGACACTTTTATATTTCACAAAAAATTTAACCAGAGCTCTGAAGTCGCTGTTATCATTCTAGCGTAAATCGCGATTGCGTTCAAGTGATCGTGTTTACTTTCAACTCGTAATACCAGCGGTAAGCCCGACGAGCACAAACCCTTGCAATAAACACCTTATCACTTGATCGTAAACGTTTACGCTCCACTCCATATGCTTGCTTATGTATTTGCTTAATTTGGTATTCAAATAGGACTATTAAAAACAGTAGAATTGCATGATAAAAAAATGCATAATATAAGGACAATGCAATAACACTTACTTTGAATTTAAAATGAACAGTACATTTTTTCTGCGTTCAACATCTTCTATTTCCCTGCCTCCTTTATCATGTGATAGCCATCAACCAATCACAGACCCATGTAGGTATTTACAGTGAACTCTTGCACATGCTCAGTAGGAGCGGGTGCCTCAGAAAGAGTGCATATAAAATAAGATTATGCACAATTTAAAAATAGAAGAAAATTGTTTATTTTTTTAATTGTATGCTCTATCTAAATCATGAACATTTCATTTTGACTTTCCTTCCATTTCCCTGCCCTTTATTCATTTGACAGCCGTCAGCCAATCATGGGCGCGATCCGATATAGATCGCAGTTTGCGGCGCAAGCGAGGGAACCCACGTCGCCCGCAGTTTCAGATCGCAACTCGAGCCATCCAATATGCGGCGCCGTCACTTGCTAAAGTGGCGCAAGTCTCACAAACCAGCGATGTCCAGAAATCTGCGTAAGTACAGATTTTTGAAGTCGCCAGTGACTTGCGCCATGTTAGAAACTGCCAGCGCCTATAAAACCTGACTAAAGTCTAAATCACCCACACTGTCTAACACGCCTCCTAAACATAGCCCGACACGTCTAACACGCCTCCCTAACATAGCCCGACACGTCTAACCCTCTATCCGCTATCCCCCCTCACTATCCTAACAATAAAAAAGCTATTAACCCCTAAACCGCCGCTCCCGTACCCCGCCGCAACCTAATAAAGTTATTAACCCCTAAACCGTCGCTCCCGTACCCCGCCGCCAGCTATATTATATCTATAACCCCCTAAAGTGAGCCCCTAACACCGCCGCCATCTATCTTAAAATTATTAACCTCTAATGTAAGCCCCTAACACCGCCGCCATCTCTATTAAAATGATTAACCCCTAATTTAATCTACCTACCCCGCCGCCAGCTATATTATCTATATTAACCCTAAGTATATTATAGTTAATATAGGTATTACATTATATATATTAACTATATTAACCCTAATTATATTAGGGTTAATATAGTTAATATAGTTACTATAGTATTTATATTAACTATATTAACTCTATCTAACCCTAACACCCCTAACTAAATTTATACTAAATTAATCTAATTCATTTATAAACTAAAATATTCCTATTTAAATCTAAATACTTACCTATAAAATAAACCCTAAGATAGCTACAATATAATTAATAATTACATTGTAGCTATGTTAGGGTTAATATTTATTTTACAGGTAAATTGTTAATTATTTTAACTAGGTATAATAGCTATTAAATAGTTATTAACTATTTAATATCTACCTAGTTAAAATAATTACCCAATTACCTGTAAAATAAATCCTAACCTAAGTTACAAATACACCTACACTATCAATAAATTAAATAAACTACAAACATCTATCTAAAAATACAATTAAATTAACTAAACTAAATTACAAAAAAAAACAAACACTAAATTACAAAAAATAAAAAAAAGATTACAAGATTTTTAAGCTAATTACACCTATTCTAAGCCCCCTAAGAAAATAATAAACCCCCAAAATAAAAAAAATTCCCTGCCCTATTCTAAATTAAAAAAAAGTTCAAAGCTCTTTACCTTACTAGCCCTTAAAAGGGCCTTCTTTGGGGCATGCCCCAAAGAATTCAGCTCTTTTGCATACAAATACAATACCCCCCCCCATTACAACCCACCACCCACATACCCCTATTCTAAAACCACCCAAACCCCCCTTAAAAAAGCCTAACACTACCCCCCTGAAGATCTCCCTACCTTGTCTTCACCACACCGGGCCAAACTCCTGATCCGATCCGGGCGATGTCTTGCTCCAAGCGGCAAAGAAGAATTCTTCCTCCGGCGATGTCTTCCTCCAAGCGGCAAAGAAGAATTCTTCCTCCGGCGACATCTTCCTCCAAGCGGCAGCAAAGTCTTCATTCTTCCGGCGGCATCTTCAATCTTCTTTCTTCGCTCCGCCGCCGCGGAGCATCCATCCCGGCCGACGACTGAACGACGAATGAGGTACCTTTAAATGACGTCATCCAAGATGGCGTCCGCCGAATTCCGATTGGCTGATAGGATTCTATCAGCCAATCGGAATTAAGTTAGAAAAATCTGATTGGCTGATTGAATCAGCCACTCATATTCCAGTTCAATCCGATTGGCTGATCCAATCAGCCAATCAGATTGAGCTTGCATTCTATTGGCTGTTCCGATCAGCAAGACATCGCCCGGATCGGATCAGGAATTCGGCCCGGTGTGGTGAAGACAAGGTAGGGAGATCTTCAGGGGGGTAGTGTTAGGCTTTTTTAAGGGGGGTTTGGGTGGTTTTAGAATAGGGGTATGTGGGTGGTGGGTTGTAATGGGGGGGGGGTATTGTATTTGTATGCAAAAGAGCTGAATTCTTTGGGGCATGCCCCACAAAAGGCCCTTTTAAGGGCTGGTAAGGTAAAGAGCTTTGAACTTTTTTTAATTTAGAATAGGGCAGGGAATTTTTTTTTATTTTGGGGGTTTATTATTTTCTTAGGGGGCTTAGAATAGGTGTAATTAGCTTAAAAATCTTGTAATCTTTTTTTTATTTTTTGTAATTTAGTGTTTGTTTTTTTTTGTAATTTAGTTTAGTTAATTTAATTGTATTTTTAGATAGATGTTTGTAGTTTATTTAATTTATTGATAGTGTAGGTGTATTTGTAACTTAGGTTAGGATTTATTTTACAGGTAATTGGGTAATTATTTTAACTAGGTAGATATTAAATAGTTAATAACTATTTAATAGCTATTATACCTAGTTAAAATAATTAACAATTTACCTGTAAAATAAATATTAACCCTAACATAGCTACAATGTAATTATTAATTATATTGTAGCTATCTTAGGGTTTATTTTATAGGTAAGTATTTAGATTTAAATAGGAATATTTTAGTTTATAAATTAATTAGATTAATTTAATATAAATTCAGTTAGGGGTGTTAGGGTTAGATAGAGTTAATATAGTTAATATAAATACTATAGTAACTATATTAACTATATTAACCCTAATATAATTAGGGTTAATATAGTTAATATATATAATGTAATACCTATATTAACTATAATATACTTAGGGTTAATATAGATAATATAGCTGGCGGCGGTGTAGGTAGATTAAATTAGGGGTTAATCATTTTAATAGAGATGGCGGCGGTGTAAGGGGCTTACATTAGGGGTTAATAACATTAATATAGCTGGCGGCGGTATAGGGGGATTAGATTAGGGGTTAATAATTTTTATATAGGTGACGGCGGTGTAAGGGGTCAGATTAGGGGATAGATAAGGTAGATGACAGCGGTGTAAGGGGTTCTAATTAGGGGATAGATAAGGTAGATGGCGGCGGTTTTAGGGGCTCACAGTAGGGGGTTAGTTTATGTAGATGGCGGCGGGGTCCGGGAGCGGCGGTTTAGGGGTTAATAACTTTATTAGGGATTTCGGGGGGGGGGGGGATCGCGGTTGACAGGTAGATAGACATTGTGCATGCGTTAGGTGTTAGGTTTATTTTAGAAGATCGCGGTTGACAGGGAGATAGACTGCACATGCGTTAGGTGTTAGGTTTATTTTAGAAGATCGCGGTTGACAGGGAGATAGACATTGCGCATGCGTTAGGTGTTAGGTTTATTTTAGCAGCCAGTTTAGGGAGTTACGGGGCTCCAATAGTCAGCGTAAGGCTTCTTACGGCTACTTTTTGTGGCGAGGTGAAAATGGAGTAAGTTTTCTCCATTTTCGCCACGTAAGTCCTTACGCTGCATATTGGATACCAAACTGCGCTGGTTTGGTATACCTGCCTATAGCCCAAAAAACTACGGGCGACGGCAGAAATATACGCGCGTAACTTCTAGGTTACGCCGTATATGTGATACCAAACCAGCGTAAATATTGGCGTCGCCGGCTTTTGCGGGCGACGATTTTTATCGGATCGACCCCCATATATGCTTTGAACTTTAGAACATGCTTAGTAGCATAAAAAAGACCATGCACAATCTGATAATGTGACCCATTAAATAAAAAGGAAATAATTACAGTAAGTATGCAAAAAAGAAAATATACTGACATGCTCACAGCAGTGGTTTAACCCCTTATTTGCCTGGGTTGTTGGAGATGGTTCAGCATTAAATTAGTTAAAGAAAATGCTACTTTATTTTGACTTGATTCTTGTTTCATTGCATCACATTTGTTGATACTGTCTGGTTTTTCAGTTCCAAGAGCTTAGCATGGGAGCGACTGTCATTCATGAGCTTAGCATTAGAGTGCAATGTTACTACTTGCACAGAATGAATTGACAGCTTCAGTTATCTCTGTGAGTCCCTGATGGTTATAAACTATAAATATTCACATTTACAACAGGTCCCTTTTCCCCTAATTCATTATTTTTCTGTTTGGCACAGAGACAAATAACACTGACCTTTTGTCATTTTGTGAAAACCAAACAGTATTTGCTGGTGTGCGTAAATCTGCATTTCAGTGTTAGTGTTGTCATGCAGTGCAAAGGTTTGTAGATACTGTAGGTCTATAGATTTTTTTTTATTTCTATTTTTTTTTAAACTGGAGCATGTGCTGTGGAAGTTACAATACTTTTAAGAGAAACTTTGAATTTTGTATTTAGTAGTGTTATAATGGTTACGTTATATTGTTTTATATGAGAATATTGTGATTTCTTGCACATGCAATTAGCTATATTTTTTAAGACTAGTCCTAAAGCCTGTGTATACGGGCCATTTTTTTTTAAGTACCGCGGTTCCAACCCTTGCTCCCTCTCTCTCCCCCCTCTGTTTTGCGCTCTCTCTTCCCCCTTTCTTTTGCGCTCTCTCTTTCCCGCCCCTCTTCTGCTCTCTCCCCCCTCTTTTTCTCTCTCTCTCTCTCCCCCTCTTTTGCTCTCTCCCTCTCCCCCTCTTTTGCTCTCTCTCCCCTATTTTGCTCTCTCCCCCCTCTTTTGCTCTCTCTCCCCCCTCTTTTGCTCTCTCCCCCCCTATTTTGCGCACTCTCTCTCTCCCCCTCTTTTGCTCTCTCCCTCTCCCCTTCTTTTGCTCTCTCTCCCCTATTTTGCTCTCTACCCCCTCTTTTGCTCTCTCCCCCCCCTCTTTTGCTCTCTCTCCCCCCTCTTTTGCGCTCTCTCCCCCCTATTTTGCGCACTCTCCCCCTCTTTTGCGCACTCTCCCCCTTCTCTTTTGCGCTTTCTCCCCCTCTCTTTTGCGCTCTCTACCCCCACTTTTGTGCTATCCCCCCTCTCTTTTGCTCTCTCCCCCCTCTCTTTTGCGCTCTTTCCCCTCTCTTTTGCTCTCTCTCCCCCTCTTTTGCGCTCTCTCCCCCTCTTTTGCTCTCTCTCCCCCCCTCTTTCGCTCTCTCTCCCCCCTCTTTTGCGCTCTCTCCCCCTCTTTTGCGCACTCTCCCCCCACTTTTGCGCTCTCTCCCCCCTCTTTGCGCACTCTCCCCCCTCTTTTTTGCGCTCTCTCCCCCTCTCTTTTGCGCTCTTTCCCCTCTCTTTTGCTCTCTCTCTCCCCTCTTTTGCTCTCTCTCCCTCCTCTTTTGCGCTCTCTCCCCCCTCTTTTGCACTCTCTCCCCCCTCTTTTGCGCTCTCTCCCCCCTCTATTTTGTGCTCCTTCCCTTCTCTTTTGCGCTCTCTCCCCCCCTCTTTTGCGCTCTCTCCACCCTCTGTTGCGCTCTCCCCCCCTCTTTTGCACTCTCTCCCCCCTCTTTTGTGCTCTCCCCCCTCTCTTTAGCACTCTCTCCCCCTCTCTTTTGCGCTCTCTCCCCCTTCTCTTTTGCGCTCTCTCTCCCCCTCTCTTTTGATCTCTCTCTCTCCCCCTCTTTGATGCTCTCTCCCCCTCTCTTTTGAGCTCTATCTCCCCCTCTTTTGTGCTATCTCTCCCCCTCTTTTGTGCTCTCTCTCTCCCCCTCTTCTGCTCTCACTCCCTTCTCTCTTTTACGGTCTCTCTTCCTCTCTTTTGCTCTCTCTATTCCCCACTCTTTTTGCTCTCTCTCCCCCATCTCTTTTGCTCTCTCTCTTTTGCTCTCTCTATACCCCTCTTTTGCTCTCTCCCCCCTCTCTTTTGCTGTCTCTCCCCCCTCTTTTTATCCCCCCTCTTCTGCTCTCTCTATCCCCCCTCTTTAGAGCTCTCTATCTCAGACTCTCATGGCGCATCCGGCCCCGCCCGGCCCCGCCCACATCCCGTCCTGCCCACTTCACGCCCGTCCGGCCATGATCACTCCACGCCAGATGCCAGGTGAGGTAGGCCAAGTGTGTTTGTCCTCGCACAGCAGTCTCTACTGCGCATGACAGCTTCAGACCAACACACTTGGCCTTTTATATAATAGGATTAGGCATTGTTATATTATTATTAGTAGTAGTAGTATATGTTTTGAATAACAATGTAGCAATTATGAACAAAGGAAATTTAAAACAAAATTATATATATGATATAATTGATGATGTCATAAACAATTTCCGAGATACAATTAAACCCATTTATAAAACTAATATTTTGCGTGAAAAAAATGCAACATTGAAACTCAAAAATTGTGGAATTCAAAAAGATTTGAACCACCCTTTGGGGTAGATTTATCAAATGTCGGATGGGCATGATTCGCTGTAACGAATCAAGTCCGCCAGACATCGATAAATGCCAACAGCATACGCTGTCTGCATTTATCATTGCACAAGCATTGCTGGTAAAATGCCTGTGCAATGCCGCCCCCTGCACATTTGCTGCTAATTGTCTGCTAGCAGGGGGTGTCAGTCATGCTGATCGTATCCGATCGGGATGATTGCAGTCTGCCACTCAGAGGTGGCAGATGAGTTAGGGAGCAGCAGTCTTATGAGGGGTTTACAAGGTATATTAACTTGTATTCACTTCTATTTTCATATTCATGTTTTTTCTATTAGTATAAAAGGCTTATATACATAACTTTGTTGAGATAAAACAATGAGACCTGTAGGGATTAAATGCTTATAGAATATCTTGAGCCCTGTAAGAGAACTTTATACATTCATTCCACTTGCTGAGGTTGCTAAAATCATTCAACACAAGTATGTTTTAAGTTATACTTTACATAACAATTTTATTGCATAATTTAAATTCAAATTAGTCTGTGTCCCTTTAATGTGAATTTTAATGTACAAAAGTGATAACATTTTTGATGCGTGCTTCACTTATGATTTTGATTCATACTTTTATTTTGAGACTGGTTATTTTATTGACCATTTAATGCAATGTATATCTCCCCTTGACACACAGAAACACAGAGAATGACCCTTAGTTTAAATAGCCAATAGAATAAGAGCTACTGTAATTATATTGGCTATTTAAATCAGCCAATAGAATTACAGTAGCTTTCATCCGACTGGCTGATTTGAATTTGAAGGCTCAAATCAGCCAATAGGAATTCAAGGGACGCCATTTTTAATCGCGTACTTTGAATTCCTATTCAGTGTATGGCGGAGATCGTATGAAGAGGATCCTCCACGCTCCATGGCTCAGCGGTCTTCAGTTCCAGCGTCGCCAATTTTCAGTTCCAGCGTGGCCGGTCTTTAGTTCCAGAGTCGACAGTCTTCAGCTCCACGATCATCGGTCTTCAACTCCTCCACTCCGCGCCGGCTGGTTCCTGGAAGAAGAAGAGGTCGCCGCTTGGAAGAAGACTTAACCGCCTGGAACAGGAACTTTCTCCGCCGGTCTTCAGGACAGATAAGGACCACTTGGGGGATAGACGTTTTTTTAAGGGGGGATTGGGTGGGTTTTAGAGTAGGGGTGTGTGGGTGGTGGGTTGTAATGGGGGGATTGTTCTTTTTTTTACAGGTAAAAGAGCTGATTACTTTGGGGCAATGCCCCGCAAAAGGCCCTTTTAAGGGCTGGTAATAGAGCTGATTACTTTTGTAATTTAGTTTAGGGTAGGGAAATTTTATTATTTTGGGGGGCTTTTTTATTTTATTAGGGGGCTTAGATTAGGTGTAATTAGATTAAACTTCTTGTAATATTTTTTTATTTTTTGTAATTTAGTGTTTGTTTTTTGTAATATAGTTTCGTTTATTTAATTGTATTTTAGTTTAGATAATTGTAGTTTATTTAATTAATTTATTGATAGTGTAGTGTTAGGTGTATTTGTAACTTAGGTTAGGTTTTATTTTACAGGTAATTTTGTAATTGTTTTAACTAGGTAGCTATTAAATAGTTATTAACTATTTAATAGCTATTGTACCTAGTTAAAATAAAGAATCTGAATGCGTTTTGATCACTAGATGGTATTAGTTCATGTGTTTCATATAGATAACATTGAGCTCATGCACGTGAAGTTACCCTGGAGATAGCACTGATTGGCTAAAATGAAAGACAGTTTGCAGAGGCTTAAATACAAGGTAATCACTGAGGTAAAAGTATATTTATAAAACTGTGTTGGTTATGCAAAACTGGGGAATTGGTAATAAAGGGATTATCTTTCTTTTTAAACAACAAAAATTCTGATGTTGACTCTCCCTTTAATTATGAGCATACGCAAAGAGCCAAATTACAAGTGGAGCCACTGAGTAATACCAGCGCACGCTAATGTGTGCTGGTATTACAAGTTTACAGCGAACCTGATACACTTATTAACACATTAATATATATATATATATTTACTGGGAACACACAGTTCCCATAAACCAAAATGTAAAGGCACTTTTCAGTGCCATTTTTTTTTATAACACCCCACATCCGCTCCCTTTAGACCCCAAAAACTGCTTTTTGCAGTTATTTTTTTAAAAAACAAAGATGCTACTTCTTTATTTTACATAACGTATATCACAATTGATTTTTGTGGACTTTGGTGGAGATTTATAAAATTACCCAGAGATCTGATCTCTTATTGCTATTGTGAACCACTTGTAATGGCTGGTTATTTATTGCACACCCACAAACAGGCAAATGTGCCCCTTTGACGGGTGAGCAATAATCTAGCACAAAATGTTAAATCTTTTTTTACAGCTCAGCAAACACTTGATATTTCACTAAACCAAAAAAGCACCTCTAGACAATTACTTGTATTAGCATGCCAAATGTAAGTTTGGTGCAGCATTTTTTTGCTTTAGGTTAGGATATAAATGTTTAGTGCTAAGTGGTAGATTCATTTTGAAAATGCTCAATTGAGACCTAGATGAACACATGTGGTGAGCCAACGACAAGAGGCATATGAGTGTAATCACCAAAGGATAACAAGACAATGAAGTACTTTTTATAACAAAGACAATTGAAAGGGCTAAAGAAATGCTCTATTTGAATAAAGTATAATTAGATGTATATTCCCCTTTAAACCATAAATCACAAACTAACCAAACACAGTTACAAACTCTGCATTCTTCTTATTACAGTAATTTATTTACAGAAAATCTTTGATGTTTCAGGGAGTAAAACAAATAATTAATAAATAAAGTAAAAAGTCAATATTTATTTACTCATTTAGTAAGGAAAGGCTAAAACCTTTTGAGCATATTGATCATAAATATTGGTTAGTCTGTTTCAATTTGTGATTCAAAATGATACAAAATTAAATTATACATATATTTATATAAAATTATTTTTTAATTTTGGCAAATGCAATTAATTATAATAATTACTTTTTTTTTATCAATTTGACACTTATGTTTGGCATCAGTACACAGCCTATTCCTCTTAGGACATCATGTAAAAGGGATATGCAAGCCTCACATTTGAACACCGCAGGGTTGATCACAATCCTTTAGAAGAGTGTATCTAAGGAAAATCAGCAGAAAACACCATTATTGTCTATAGAGATAAAACAGAGTCAATCTCAATCCTTTACAGAAAATGTATCTAATAATTATCAACAGAAAATTATCATTATAGTCTATAGAGATAAATCAGTCGATCACAATCCTTTAGAAAAAAAATGTATCTGATTATCAACAGAAAACACCATTATAGTCTATAGAGAAAAAATAAAGTCGATCACAATCCTTTTTTTATCTAATAATTTCCAACAGAAAAACTTCATTATAGTCTAAGGAGATAAATTGTGGTCGCGCACAATCCTTTAGAAAAAATGTATCTAATGATTATCAAAAGAAAACACTATTATAGTCTATAGAGATTTTTGTAGATAAATCTGAGTTAATAACAATCCTTTAGGAAAACTTATCAAATGATTTATCTACAAAAATCTCCACAGATTTTGATGATTTTCCTGCTGAAAACTTCTAGATGAGGTTTTCTAAAGGACTGTGATCTCCACTGTGACAGAAGATTTCACAATGCACACTACTATAATAAACGGTAAAGAGTGGGTCATTCACACTTCTTTAGAAATCTTTTCAAAAGGATTGTGATGGCCCCCTATCTGTAGTAAAAAAAAGATTTGCAATATGATTTCATTCTTTGGGGTCAATCACAATACTTATGTAAAAATGTATTTAATGGTTTTTATCCGAAAATCACCATTAAATCAAATGGGGATTTTTGAAAATGAATCATTAGAAACATTTTTCTAAAGGCAAAATCAACATCTTTATTTTGTGCTCTATTCTTGTAATCTTGGGGTTAATAACAGTCTTTTAGAAACGTATCTAATGATTATAAACAGAAAAATACTATTAGGGGGATATTTATCAAGCCGTCAACCTGAAATACGCTGGAATTCCGCAGCATAATTGTGGCGAGCTTGATTCGACCTAGTTATCAAAGCCTACAGACCGGCAAAGGTTGAAATCTGTGACGTAACATATGATCCGCCGGTCTCAATCTGACACTGATCGATGCTTACGTCATTACAGATGTTCTGAATAGACATTTGGCACTATTTGACACTTTTTCAAAGTTATCAAATAGTTAACCGGTACGCCGGCAATAGTTGAAATCTGTGACGTAACATACGATCCGCCGGTCTCAAGCTGACACTGATCAATGCTACAGACCGGCAAAAGTTGAAATCTGTGACGTAACATACGATCCGCCGGTCTCAAGCTGACACTGATCAATGCTACAGACCGGCAAAAGTTGAAATCTGTGATGTAACATACGATCCGCCGGTCTCAATCCGACACTGATCGATGCTTATGTCATTACAGATGTTCTGAATACACATTCGGCACTATTTTACACTATTCCGGCCCAGTGTACCAGATTTTCAATCCGCCACCCTGGAGGCCCGCGGATGCCATAGGAATCAATGGGAGTTGTCAAATCTGTCTCTCCGTTTAAGAAGAGATTCATGAAACTCCCAGGATCCCCTATTTAAGGAGGGACTTTAGCCCTAAACAATTGCTTGATGTTTGTAAGTGTTATGGTATCTCTCTCTCTCATATTTAAGATTAGATACCTATCTCCTAAGCTTAAAATTCAATAAGTTACCGCAATCTTTTGGATTCATTATTATGCACAAACCTGGGTCTAAGTTACGTGTTTAAACAATAATGTCCCTAATTCCAGAACCAGAGAGTAAAGCTTTTCTACTGGAAACTGCCGCATCCGAACACTGACTCCGCTGTCTACACGCTGACGTCATCCTCTCTCCGTTTCAGCGTGTGAAGACACAGGATGCAGCTCTCACTACACAAGGCTTCTGCTATCACTGAGCAAGGATTCTACGCACCGCTCCTTCACTGTGACGCTACATTGTAACGTAACCGAACCAACGACCTCAGCCGCAACCAGGGCTGTAACCGCAAGTACACAAATCTGTTTAAAGTTTTTCTAAGAACTGTTACAAATTAGATACTTTCACTAAGACTGTTGCTGATACTTAATTGCAAGCTGAATTAGCCCTTTCGCATACTACTTACCTCCTGCTTCTCTCAAGTTGCTTACATATCTGGACTGTGACCTCTCTTACTACCTCAAGTTTAAGTACTTATTGATGCGATAAGGGAATACTATCTTCTTCAGTGAAATGTATTAGATAATTTTGTGCTTATAGAATTAAGCCAATTATTCCTCATGTTACTTTTTCCAATGAGATCCAAGTAAATCAAAACTGTTTACTTGAGATATTGTTTATTTTTGTTTAAACCTACTAAATACTGCTTCTCTTATATGGTATCAGTCTCATAATTACCATTGAGACCTGATTATATAAGATTATCTACACATATATCATTTTTGCTAGAATAAAAGCCTAGGGATATTGCAGGAGTCTGAAAGCGGCTAAAGCTTATGTTTGATGCTGCCAGATATCCCATTGATTTCTATGGTAGAAAACCAGTTACGTTTACACCTAACACCCAAACATAAGCCCCGAGTCTAAACACCCCTAATCTGCCACCCCCGACATTGCCCCCTCCTATATAATGTTATTAACCCCTATTCCGCCGCTCCTGGACCCCAGAGCAACTAAATAAATGTATTTACTCCTAAACCCCTGGCCTCCCACATCACTACCACTTACTAAACCTATTAACCCCTAAACCCCTGGCCTCCCACATCACTACCACTTACTAAACCTATTAACCCCTAAACCGCCAGCCCCCCACATCACCATAAACTAAATTAAGGTATTAACCCCTTAACCTAACAACCTGCTAACTTTACATTAAAATTACAACATCCCTATCTTATAATAAATTTAAACTTACCTTGTTAACTGTTGTTAACTAGCAGTCATCGATCTTGCTGCTATTCGGCTTTTTACCAACTTTATTTATACCCTGTCACTAAATGCCGCCACTATACTAAAATGTTTAACACCTATCCCGCTGCTCCCAGACCCAGCCGCAACTTTAATAAAGTTATTAACTCCTATCCCGCCGCTCCCGGACCCCACCGCAACTTTAATAAAGTTATTAACCTCTATCCCGCCGCTCCCGGCTGCGTTTAGTGACTGTATAAATAAAGTTGGTAAAAAGCCGAATAGCAGCGAGATCGATGACTGCTAGTTAACAACAGTTAACAAGGTAAGTTTAAATTTATTATAAGATAGGGATGTTGTAATTTTAATGTAAAGTTAGCAGGTTGTTAGGTTAAGGGGTTAATACCTTAATTTAGTTTATGGTGATGTGGGGGGCTTCATCGCCCCGTACTTGGTGCGCAGCTTTTTTAATAAATATGGAGATTGTATTCAGGTCCACGGCCATGATGTTAGGCGATGTTACGCAAGCGTATTGGTGCCATCGAATGCAAGAAAGTTGACAGCTTGATAGATAGGCCTCTTAATGTCTATTTTTTGATCAGTTTTTCTAAAGGATTGTGATCAACCTCATATATTCTGAAAATTGTGGGCTTTCCACATTTTGAAAAGCACCTTAAGTTGTTTGATAGGAACAATTGTAAATCAAGTTTAAGTATTTGACAAATATGAAAATATATGGGTATAAAATATACTTAGGAATCTCACTTGTTTGAATTACTGTTTGGCAGAAGTAAGACAACTGTTTCTTAAGTAGTTTTATGGTACTTGAGAACTTTATTTATTTTATCTGACACCTTTTGAAGTTTAAAATATGACTCTGTGCTGCTAAACAAAATTTGTTTCATTGTATTGCCTGGTATTTTGAAGAGCTGTTAAAACTATCTTCAGTTTCCCTGGCACTTTTAAAGTGCTTTTAAATCACAGTCTACGTTTTGTAACCATAACTTTTGCATCTTGTATATGAAAACCTTTCCTTCTAATAGAAAAATAAATAAATGTTGTACTATAAAGGGGCATTAAACACTATGGGCCAGATTTCAACTTTCATAAAAGCAATATTTGTGTACTACTGAGTAATACCAGCAGAAGCTAATGTGCGCTGGTATTACAAGTTGACAGCAGTATGAACGTGAGATTGCGATCACATTGCTGGGAAGCATTGTGCTCACGAGAGCGTGCTTCCATAAGCTCAAATGGGAGTCTCGTTCTCATGCCGTGAGACATGGCAAGAGAACTAGTGCAGCAAAAAGGGCAAGTCGCAAAGCGTTGGCAGCAAATTGTAATTACAGTATATATGTATATAATTATATACATATACAGTATATTTATGTGTTAATATGTCTATTTACACATATTAACACATACATACAGTATATATGTATATAAGAAAATACATATATATTTACAGGGAACACACAGTTCCCATAGATCGCAAAGTAAAGGCACTTTTCAGTGCCGTTTTTTTTCTCACACTCCCCACCTGCCAACTTTAGTCGCCAAAAACTGCCAGGGCAGTTATTCTATTAAAAAATAAAAATGCTACCATTTTTATTTTTAATAAAATACACACCACTGTATTTTGGGGCATTTGGGGCACATTGATAAAATTAACCAGAGATATGATCTCTGGTTAATTTTATAAGCCCTAATTGCTACCACAAGCTCTTTGATCAACATCCATTATTGACCATTAGCTGTGCCATTGTGGGTAGATAAAATACCCTATGAATTATCGACATCTATATATTATTCTTAGGGTAATCTTTGTACTAAATGTACCAATCAGACAAGCATTTATATAGGACTAGATTAAAAGTGGAGCACTAATTTATCTTGATGCCATGAATATTGAACGTTTAGTCCTTAGACATAGGGATTTCTTTAAATCTCTGATTGTTAGTAATTCAGGCTTGTTTCTTGGTGTGCAGATTATAGTTTTTCCTGGGATTCTTTCAGAATTCCTAGGATTTTGCAGTTCTTACAGGATGGTCTTGATAAGGACCTATCTGCCAGTTCTCTGAAAGGGCAGATTTCTCCTGTTTCACTTTTTTCACAGAAATATTACTAATCTTCCTGATAGCAATGGCTCTTATTCCTTTTTCTTACCTTACTATGCTTGGCTATATGTTAGATTGAGGGTTGTGTGAGGTGGGAGGGGTTTTATAGAGCTCTTGGGGTTTGGGAATCTTTGCCTCCTCCTAGTGATAGAGAAGAGTTATTCCCAGGCGTAATGGATCATGGACTCTCATCACCATAAAATAAATTAATTTATAAGGTAAGCATAAATTTTGGGGGGGATGGTGTTGTGTGTGTGTTTTTTGAAGAGATATGAATTTCAGCTAACAAAAAAAAGAATGAATTTGACAAAAATTATTCTTTTATTTGTTTGCTCATTTGTTTGTAACAATGTACAGGGGTCTTAACATTCATGTGTCCATCATCCCTTTGTCCAATCCTGCCATAGTTTAGTAATGACTGATGTTAGGGACAACCGGTCAGGCACTAAATGCTGGATTTTAGCCATAAAGGATTTGTTTGTTCTTTTCTATTTTTAGCAGTATTGAAAATTTCAGACTCCAGTGTTGATGGTTATTATTAGCGATTGCACAGTGCACATCAATTGACTGCAGACACGAACACATTGGCCCCTAGTTATCAAGCCGTCAACCTCAAATACACTGGAATTCCGCAGCGTATTTGTGGCGAGGCTGTTTTGCCTTAGTTATCAAGCCCTGTACACCGGCAAAAGTAGAATTTTGTGACGTAAACTTCGATCCGCCGGACTCAGTCCGACACAGATCGATTCTTACGTCACTCCAGATGTTCCGCACACAAGTTCGGCACAATCTGACTACTTTTGCTAGTTATCAAAAAACTAGCAGGTACGCTCTGCACTTTTCCGGCCCAGCGTACCTGGTTTTCAATCCCATAGGAATCAATGGGAGTCTGACCGTAGCGAAAGTTCATGTTCGCTGCTGCCAGACATCCCATTGATTCCTATGGGAGCTGTCTACACCTAACACCCTAACATGTACCCCGAGTCTAAACACCCCTAATCTGTTCCCCCTACACCGCCGCAACTAAATAAATGTATTACCCCCTAAACCGCAGCTCCCGGAGCCCACCGCCACTATAAAAAATATGTTAACCCCTAAACCGCCGCTCCCGGTTCCCGCCGCAACTAAAATATATGTATTAACCCCTAAACCGCCAATAGAATGCGAGCTCAATCTGATTGGCTGATTGGATCAGCCAATCGGATTGAACTTCAATCTGATTGGCTGATTAAATCAGCCAATCAGATTTTTCTACCTTAATTCCAATTGGCTGATAGAATCCTATTTACTCTCTTTTGTGCTTCCCCCCCCTCTCTTTTGTGCTCTCCTCCTCTCTTTTGCGCTCTCTCTCCCCCCTCTCTTTTGCGCTCTCTCCCCCCTCTCTTTTTCCCTCTCTCTCTCCCCCCTCTCTTTTGCTCTCTCTCTCCCCCTTTCTTTTGCGCTTTCTCTCCATCCCTCTCTTTTGTTCTCTCTCCCATCTCTTTTGCTCTTTCTCCCCTCAATTTTGCTCTCTCTCCTCTCTCTCTCTCTCTCTCCCCTCTCTCTCTCTTTCCACCCTCTCTCTATCTCCCCCCTCTCTCTCTCCCCCTCTCTCTCTCTTTCCCCCTCTCTCCCCCTCTCTCTATATCCCCACACTCTCTATTTCCCCCCTCTCTCTCCTCCCTCTCTCTCTCCCCCCTCTGACTCTCTCCCCCCTCTCTCTCTCCCCCTCTCTCTCTCACCCCCTCTCTCCTTCTCCTCCCTCTCTCTTTCTCCCCCCCTCTCTCTCCCCCTCTCTCTCCCCTCTCTATCTCCTCCCCTCTCTCTCTGTCTCTCTCTCTCTCTCCCCTCTCTCTCCCCATCTCTCTCTCCCCCCTTCTCTCTCTCCACCCTCTCTCTCTCTCTCCCCTCTCTCTCCCCATCTCTCTCTCCCCCCTTCTCTCTCTCCACCCTCTCTCTCTCTCTCTCTCTCTCTCTCTCCCCCCTCTCTCCCCCCACCCCTCTCCCCCCTCTCTCTTCCCCCTCCCCCTCTCTCCCCCTCTTTCTCTCCGCCTCTCTTCTTTTTGCTCTCTCTCTTCCCCTCTCTTTTTCTCTCTCTCTTCCCCCTCTCTATCTCTCTCCCCTCTATCTCGCATGCGCGATCGCCCCGTCCCCTTCACACCCGACCCCTCCCCTTCACACCCAGTCACGCCCCACCCACGCCCAGCCACGCCCACTTCTGCCCGCACCGCAGATCAGGTAGGGACTCTAAGGCCAGGTGTGTTTGTCCTCGTGCTGTCTCTACTGCGCATGACAGCTTCAGACAAACACACTTGGCCTTTTATATAATAGGATACCACGTTATAGTATTTCCTATGCTAATGTCTTGGGTTTTAAATGTTTGTAACCCTATTTTAATATTAACTGCAATAAAAGTTATGTTTCAATTTGATACAGTTAATCCTGCCCAACAGTCTGGGCTTAGAGTGCTGTACATGCATTCTAGATGGTGGCAATTTCTCTTCTTTTGTCCACTGAGTTTCCTAAATAAATCAAAATATGTTATATTTTGTACAGAAATTAAAACACTGTTCTATTTGAAAAAGTCTGAAACAAATCTTTAAGCTGAAAAAAATATTTTGTCCGTGCACATCTCTAGTTTTTACACTTAATTGATGACGATGATGACATATTCAGTATGTTTTTAAATTTGGGAGTTTTGTAGATGAATCATTTGATAACATTTTCTACAAGTTTGCGATCGACCCCTCAATCATCATCAAAAGGGGTGTTGCTGTTGTTGGAATGGGCAGCAACATCTTGTTTTTAAGGTCTCAGCATGAGATATGTGTCCATTGTGTGTTATTCATCTGTGGGTTGTGAGCATTTATCAAGTTCTTTTGGTTGCTAAATTCAATGTTAATTTTGCTGTTGATATTTAGTCAATTAATTGTGGTTAGGAGATCTTGATTCTGATTGTGATATCTAATCTGATCTTATAATTTGGATTGGGATCATTCCAATGTTGAAAAAGTCTAATTGTAAACCAAAAAAATAGCCAACAAACATGATCAACAGAATTAGAATCAACCCTTAAATAAGATGTAAATAAAAAAAAAGTAAATGTAAAGTTTTAAGGGTTGATCACTATCCTTTAGAAAAAAAGGTTTTTGAATAGTGATGTCCCGAACTGTTCGCCCGCGAACGGTTCACATCGAACATAGCTTGTTCGCGTTCGCGTTTGTGGGCGAACACATGGCGATGTTCGATCCGCCCCTATGTGTCATCATTGTGGAAACTTTGACCCTTTATGTCACAGCCGCCTGACACATTAGAGCCAATCAACATCAGACACTCCCTCACAGACACTCCCAGCTACTCGGAATCCGCCATTTTAGACTCATAACGACCTTGCTTTTTTAATGAGAAGACGTGTTGTGTTTTGCTCCTGACATTAATAGGAAAAACATAGCTAGGCTAGTGTATTTACAGTCCAGAAGGACTCCACTCATCTCTGCTGCAAGCACAGCACCCCAAAAAGCCCTTTTTAGGGCTATATTTCGTGCCGTTTTTTTTTTTTCTTTTTTTTCTTAGCATTTGCCTGGATTTCAGCTGTGTGTTTAAGGCTCACAGCATATGCTGTGACTACTGCCACCACTGATATCTCCCTAACAACATTAGTTTAAATTTAACGAACCCAAAAATATAATTATTTTTCTAGTGTAATTTTTTTTCATTTTCTATCAGGCCAGTGTCACACAGCATATACTCTGGTTCATTGCTCTGTGCCAGCCAGCAGCCAGCAGTGTTAATATCCGTTTATAACATTATTTTTAATTTAAAAAAAAACACAAAAAAATATTTTTCTAGTGTAATCTAATTACATTTACTATCATGCCTTTGTCTGTCAGGCTCACTCAGCATTAATATACCTCTTTTTTTTCAGTCTTTTGGTTAATTGGTCTGTGCCAGGCAGCCACCCAGCACTCATATCTATTTTTCTTTCACCTTAATTTTAATATAAAAAAAAAAAAGTTTAAATTTGTTTGCTAGTGTAATCTAATATAATTTTCTATCCGGCCTGTGTGTTTTGCTGACATAGAGAGCCTACTGTGTTTACTTGCTGCCCTCCCTAGTCTATGAGCCACGACTCATATGTGTTTAACCTTTTTTTAATTTCCCCCCAAAAAAAATAATTTCAATCATTTTTCTAGTGTAATCTAATAGTATTTTCTATCAGGCGTGTGTGTATCCGACATACAGAGCCTACTGTTTTGAATAGCTGCCCTTCCAAGGCTATCAGCCACGACTCATATGTATGTGCTTAACCTTTTTCTTAAAATTTCCAAAAAAAAGTCTTTAAATCATTATGCTAGTGTAATCTAATTGTATTTTCTATCAGGCCTGTGTCTAACTGTCTATCTGACTTACACAGCATACTGTTGTTATAATTGCTGCCCTACGTAGCAGCCAGCCAGTGCGACCACTCATAGAGTCATATGTGCATTGCACTTCTTAACATAATTTTAATATTAAAATCTAAAATTTTAAAATATTTTGCTAGTGTAATGTAACTTAATCAGTCCTGTGTTTTTGTCACTTACACAGCATACTGTGTTAAATTGCTGCCAGGGGCGGACTGACAAGTCGGGCAAATCGGCCCTTGCCCGAGGGCCCTTCATCTAGGGGGGCCCCATCATCCCCATGCATCATACTGTGCAGACTTAGGATTTAAATGTAATTCCCCCCAGCTTTTTGGTTGTATATTTGTACTGGTGGCGGGCCCTATAACGTGTGCGGTCGTATTAGTGCAGCCCTGACCTAGCATATAAATTTATCAGCATGGACGTGGCTGGAGCAAGGAGACTTGGAGTTGGAGAAGTAAGTTGCACGGCCGGTTAGGTATAGGTAACTACCTAGTGAGTGACACAGACACACAGTTAGTTTTACTCAATACCCTGTGGCTCTGCCTCCTAGCTCCACCTACCGCCAGCCGTGCGCACACAATTTTAACTTGGCGGCACTAGCATTTGTGCACTGCACTGGCCACAGGTGGGTGAAACTGACTGTGCTGAAGGAAGGAGGACTCAGGACTAAGTTAGCGAGAAAAGGAGCTGGACGGAGGTAAGCAAGGCAATGGGGATAGGAAACATGCACTAATCTAATGCACCATTGTTTGTGCTGCTCCTATTTATTTTAGGGACTGGAACAATGCTTTAAACTAGCTGCTACAGCCTACACAATAACAGCGTGGGGTGTCTGTGACTGTGCGTCTTACTTTTTCTAAGGATGTCTCCTACCTCCCGGATAAAGCTGAGCCTGTCACTGTCAGGGATAGCTGGGACCCGGTAAACAATTCTCCTTGAATAACCTAATAGACAGACAGTCTAGACTCACTCCGTAACATGCTAAAATTGCTGAACACAAATTAACTCCCTGGCTCCCAGAAAGGACTGCAGTTTATTCCTAAGCAGTGTATTGCAGCCCTTTTTGGTAGCCATGGGGTTAAATTGTAAATCAGTGATGTCCTATGCTGCAGGGCAGGAGGTCATGAGGGAGAGGAGATCTCCGGTTGAAATTTACAACTCCTGCACAGCGCTTGAAGCAGCAACTATGTGATAGAGAGGTCAGTCTGTGAGTTGCTAAAAATAATAAGTATACAGTATGTACTGAGCTGGACTGGACCTCAAGTTTAGATTAAGAAAAAGTCCCAAAAGTATTTAAAAAAAATAAATAAAAATATTACCATGCATGTCCCTGCATATATGTGTATGTCTGCCTATATCTGTGTGTGCATGTGTTGGTGCCTATCTATGTGTGTGTATGTATGTGTGTGTGTGTGTGTGTGTGTGTGTGTATCTCTGTGTATGTGTGTATATGTGTGTGTCTCTGTGTATGTATGTATGTGTGTATGTATCTCAGTGTATGTATGTGTATATGTATCTCTGTGTGTGTATCTCTGTGTATGTGTGTATGTGTTTATCTCTGTGTATGTGTGTGTGTATGTGTGTGTGTGTGTGTATCTGTGTATCTGTGTGTGTGTGTATCTGTGTGTGTATATCTGTGTGTGTGTGTGTGTGTGTGTGTGTATCACTGTGTGTGTGTGTATCTCTCTCTGTGTGTGTATCTCTGTGTGTGTATATCTCTGTGTATGTATGTGTGTGTATATCTGTGTGTGTGTGTGTATCTCTCTCTGTGTGTGTAGCTCTGTGTGTGTGTATGTATGTGTGTGTATATCTATGTGTGTGTGTAGCTCTGTGTGTGTGTGTATATCTCTGTGTGTGTGTGTGTGTGTATCTCTGTGTGTGTGTGTATCTCTGTGTGTGTGTATCTGTGTGTGTGTGTGTATCTGTGTGTGTGTGTGTATCTGTGTGTGTGTATCTCTGTGTGTGTGTATCTCTCTGTGTGTGTGTAGCTCTGTGTGTGTATATGTGTGTGTGTGTATATCTCTGTGTGTGTGTATATCTCTGTGTGTGTGTGTGTATCTGTGTGTGTGTGTATCTGTGTGTGTGTGTATCTGTGTGTGTGTGTGTATCTGTGTGTGTGTGTATCTCTGTGTGTGTGTGTAGCTCTGTGTGTGTATATGTGTGTGTATGTATGTGTGTGTATATCTGTGTATGTATGTGTGTGTATCTCTGTGTGTATGTATCTCTGTCTGTATGTATGTGTGTATGTATGTGTGTGTGTCTCTGTGTATGTATGTGTCTATGTATGTGTGTGTGTCTCTGTGTATGTATGTGTGTATGTATGTGTGTGTATCTCTGTGTATGTATGTGTGTGTATCTCTGTGTGTATGTATCTCTGTGTGTATGTATGTGTGTGTGTCTCTGTGTATGTATGTGTGTGTATATCTCTGTGTGTATGTATCTCTGTGTGTGTGTATGTATGTGTGTGTATCTCTGTGTATGTGTGTATGGATGTGTGTGTATTTCTGTGTATGTGTGTGTATATCTGTGTGTGTGTGTGTATATCTCTGTGTATTTATGTGTGTGTGTGTGAGGTAGGTAGGTGGAGCAAAGAGGAGGTGGGGGGCCCTGCCACACTTTTGCCCGGGGCCCTGGTTGCTCTCAGTCCGCCCCTGATTGCTGCCCTACCTACCATCCACGACTCATATCTGCCAGCCTGTCTGCCAGGCCCAAGTAGCCAATTAGTGGCACCAATCACAATTCTTGTAACAGTAATAAAAAAAAAAACACATAATTTTTTGGACTGCAAATATTCAGTCTCCTAGTGCCATTGAATTTCATTTACCTCCTGCCTGCCACTGCCAGCCTTTTGTGCCAGGCCGTCTAGCCAACTATTTACACCAATCATAATTGTTGTCACAGTCAGACAGTATAGTTATTAATTTAAATAAAACATTTTGTAGTGTTGATCTTAATCCTCAGTTTGCTCGTGCCTTTGAATTGCACTTTTCTACAGCCTTCCAAGCCTGTGTGCCAGGCCTACTTAAAACATATTTACACCAATCATATTTGTTGTGACAGTATTCTAATAATTAAAAATTAAAATTTTTGGTAATAGTTGCTGTGATTTGAATCCTCAGTTTGCTGGTGCCATTGAATAGCACTTTCCTCCTGCCTTGCAGCCTGCTGTGAGCCAGGCCCACCTAGCCAATTGTTGTCAGCAATCATATTTCTGTTAACAGTATTGCAAAAATTGTCAATCATCACTGTTTAGACTGTCAGTAATCAGTCTCCTAGTGTCCTTGAATTGCATCTCCCTCCTGCCTGCCATCCTTTTGTGCCAGGCCGTCTTGCCAACTATTTACACCAATCCAAATTTTTTGTCACAGTATAGTTACTAATTAAAATTAAAAAAATCTTTATTGTTGATGATCTTAACCCTCAGTTTGCTCGTGCCTTTGAATTGCACTTTTCTACAGCCTTCCAAGCCTGTGTGCCAGGCCTACTTGCAAAATATTTACACCAATCATATTTGTTGTGACAGTATTCTAATAATTAAAAATTATAATTTTTGGTAATAGTTGCTGTGATTTGAATCCTCAGTTTGCTGGTGCCATTGAATAGCACTTTCCTCCTGCCTTGCAGCCTGCTGTGAGCCAGGCCCACCTAGCCAATTGTTGTCAGCAATCATATTTCTGTTAACAGTATTGCAAAAATTGTCAATCATCACTGTTTAGACTGTCAGTAATCAGTCTCCTAGTTTCCTTGAATTGCATCTCCCTCCTGCCTGCCATCCTTTTGTGCCAGGCCGTCTTGCCAACTATTTACACCAATCCAAATTTTTTGTCACAGTATAGTTACTAAATAAATTTAAAAAATCTTTATTGTTGATGATCTTAATCCTCAGTTTGCTCGTGCCTTTGAATTTCACTTTTCTACAGCCTTCCAAGCCTGTGTGCCAGGCCTACTTAAAAAAATATTTACACCAATCATATTTGTTGTGACAGTATTCTAATAATTAAAAATTAAAATTTTTGGTAATAGTTGCTGTGATTTGAATCCTCAGTTTGCTGGTGCCATTGAATAGCACTATCCTCCTGCCTTGCAGCCTGCTGTGAGCCAGGCCCACCTAGCCAATTGTTGTCAGCAATCATATTTCTGTTAACAGTATTGCAAAAATTGTCAATCATCACTGTTTAGACTGTCAGTAATCAGTCTCCTAGTGTCCTTGAATTGCATCTCCCTCCTGCCTGCCATCCTTTTGTGCCAGGCCGTCTTGCCAACTATTTACACCAATCCAAATTTTTTGTCACAGTATAGTTACTAATTATAATTACAAAAATCTTTATTGTTGATGATCTTAACCCTCAGTTTGCTCGTGCCTTTGAATTGCACTTTTCTACAGCCTTCCAAGCCTGTGTGCCAGGCCTACTTAAAAAATATTTACACCAATCATATTTGTTGTGACAGTATTCTAATAATTAAAAATTAAAATTTTTGGTAATAGTTGCTGTGATTTGAAACCTCAGTTTGCTGGTGCCATTGAATAGCACTTTCCTCCTGCCTTGCAGCCTGCTGTGAGCCAGGCCCACCTAGCCAATTGTTGTCAGCAATCATATTTCTTTTAACAGCATTGCAAAAATTGTCAATCATCACTGTTTTGACTGTCATTAATCAGTCTCCTAGTGTCCTTGAATTGCATCTCCCTCCTGCCTGCCATCCTTTTGTGCCAGGCCGTCTTGCCAACTATTTACACCAATCCTAATTGTTGTCACAGTATAGTTACTAATTAAAATAAAAAAAATCTTGATTGTTGATCTTAATCCTCATTTTGCTTGTGCCATTGAATTGCACTTTTCTACTGCCTGCCAGCCTTTGTGCCAGGCCCAACTATCCAATTAGTGCTAGCAATCATATTTCTTTTAACAGTATTGCAAAATTTGTCAATCAACACTGTTTTGACTGTCAATCTGCAGTCTACTAGTGCCCTTGAATTGCATTTTCCTCCTGCCTGCCTGCATGTGTGCCAGTCCCAACTAGCCAATTAGTGCCACCACTCATATTTATTGTAACAGGATTGTAATTTTTGTTAATCATAACTGTTTTGACTGTGAGTCTTCAGTCTCCTAGTGCCATTGAATTGCAGTTTCCTTTCTCCCAGCGTGTGTGCCAGACAGGCTCATTTGCCAAATAGTGCCAAACAATCGTATTTGTTGCCACAGTACTAGTAATATTTAAAAAAATTAACAATTTGTGATTTTTAAAACATCTGTCTTTTTGTTGTTGTCAGTCTCACAGCGTATACTGTGCCCACTTTCACAGTGCCACCACTCAATTGGTGTAATAGTATTGTTAGTGTCCATTTAAAAAAAAATGACAGGCAGAGGCAGGCCACCCCGCAGGTTCCGTGGTCGTGGTCGTGGTGCTGTGATTCCTTTTGACCCTACAAATATGCACATTGTTCAGACGCCGGGTGCCAGGGGGATGCAAAAACTTCTGAGGAGGACCTAGTTGAATGGCTAACACAGGAAACCCAATCTTCTTCAGCTTCCGCTGCTAGTCCTCCTAACCTTGACGCACCATCTAAGTCCAGCTGTGCTTTGGGCAGGTCTCAAGTGACCAGTGCCACTCCGCCGCCTGTCGCCACCACCAACACTAGCACCACAGCTGCTTCACTTGATCTGTCACAGGAGTTATTGACACATCAATTGGAAGAAATGAGTGATGCGCAACCATCATTGACAGAGGATGTAGATAATAGTGATCAGTCTCAGTCAGGCAGCATTACCGACATGGAGGTACGGTGTGATGATGATGATGATGATGTTGTACCCGCTGCTGCTTCCTTTCTTGATGTTTCAGATACAAGTGAAGCGGTTGATGATGATGTGTCGGTGGATGTCACGTGGGTGCCTGCTAGAAGAGAAGAAGAAGAGGGGGAAAGTTCAGATGGGGAGACAGAGAGGCGGAGGAGGAGGAGACGATTTGGAAGCACGGGGAGGTCATCTCAAGGAGCTAGTGGCACAGTCAGACAGCATGCATCGTCACCAGGGGTCAGACAGACAGCCTGCCGACGCCCATCAACGCATGCTGTTGCCACCACCAGAATGCCGTCATCACAGAGCTCAGCAGTGTGGCATTTTTTTTGTGTGTCTGCCTCTGACAACAGCGATGCCATTTGCAACCTGTGCCAAAAGAAACTGAGTCGTGGGAAGTCCAACAGCCACCTAGGTACAACTGCTTTGTGAAGGCACATGGTCTCCCATCACAAAGGCCGATGGGAAGAACACATAAGTAGAAGCAGCACACAAAGTGAAAGCCGCCCTCCTCCTCCTGCTCCAGCATCTTCAGCCACGTCAACCAGTGCTGTCCTCCTTGCCCCCTCTCAACCATCCTCCACTCAGTCTCTCTTACGTAGCAGTTCCTGGTCATCTGCCCACAGTCAGGTGCCTGTCAAGGACATGTTTGAGCGTAAGAAGCCAATTTCTCAAAGTCACCCCCTTGCCCGGCGTCTGACAGCTGGCTTGTCTAAACTCTTAGCCCGCCAGCTTTTACCATACAAGCTGGTGGAGTCTGATGCTTTCAAAAAATTTGTATCTATTGGGACACCGCAGTGGAAGGTACCTGGCAGAAATTTCTTTTCACAAAAGTTAATCCCAAACCTGTACTCTGTTGTGAGAAAGGAAGTTATGGCATGTCTGGCACACAGCGTTGGGGCAAGGGTCCATATGACCATGTATAGCTGGTCTGCAAAGCATGGTCAGGGCAGGTATATCACCTACACTGCGCATTGGGTAAACCTGCTGACTTCTGACAAGCATGGAATGCGTGGCTCTGCAGAAGAGTTGGTGACACCGCCACGACTTGCAGGCAGGCCTGCTGCTACCTCCTCTACTCCTACTCCATCCTCTTCCATAACATCTTCCTCGGCTGAGTCCTCTTCAACTTCTGCGTCTTGCTCCACATCTATGGCACCCCCCCAGCTCCCCAGGTACTATGCTACATCCTGGGTACGGAAGTGTCACGCCGTCTTGGGGTTGACTTGCCTGAAAGCGGAGAGTCACACCGCACCAGCACTCCTGACCGCCCTGAACGCACAGGTGGATCAGTGGCTGACTCCGCACCAACTGGAGATTGGCAAGGTTGTTTCTGACAATGGAAGTAATTTGGTGGCGGCATTGAAATTGGGCAAGTTGACACATGTGCCGTGCATGGCACATGTGTGTAATCTGATTGTACAACGATTTGTCCATAAGTACCCAGGCTTACAGGACGTCCTGAAGCAGGCCAGGAAGGTGTGTGGCCATTTCAGGCGTTCCTACATGGCCATGGCGCACTTGTCTGATATCCAGCTTCGAAACAACCTGCCAGTGAGGCGCTTGATTTGCGACAGCCCGACATGGTGGAATTCAACACTCCTAATGTTTGACCGCCTGCTCCAACAAGAAAAAGCTGTTAATGAGTATTTGTATGACCGGGGTGCTAGGACAGCCTCTGGGGAGCTGGGGATATTTTTGCCAAATTACTGGAGTTTCATGCGCAATGCATGTAGGCTCATGCGTCCTTTTGAGGAGGTGACAAACCTTGTCAGTCACACCGAAGGCACCATCAGCGACATCATACCATTTGTTTTCTTCCTGGAGCGTGCCCTGCGAAGAGTGCTGGATCAGGCAGTAGATGAGCGTGAAGAGGAAGCGGGAGAGTTGTGGTGTCCATCACCCCCGCAAACAGCCGAATCAGCATTGCTTGCTGGACCTGCGGCAACGCAGGAAGAGGATTGTGAGGAAGAGGAGTCAGAGGAGGAATGTGGCTTTGGGGAGGATGAGGAGGAGGAAGACCGAGCACAACAGTCATCCCAGGGTGCTTGTTGTTGTCACCTCTCTGGTACCCGTGGTGTTGTACGTGGCTGGGGAAAGAAGATACCATCAGTGAGATCAGTGAGGAGGAGGAACGCGACATGATTAGCTCAGCATCCAACCTTGTTCAAATGGGTTCTTTCATGCTGTTGTGCCTGTTGAGGGACTCTCGTATAAAAAAGCTGAAGGAGAACGACCTGTACTGGGTGTCCACGCTCCTCGACCCCCGGTATAAGCATAAAGTGCCTGAAATGTTACCAAATTCCCGCAAGTCGGAAAGGATGGAGCATTTTCATAATAAATTAAAAACTATGCTTTACACAGCGTATAAGGGTGATGTCACAGCACCACAGGAATGTAACAGGTGAAGAGATGAAATTAATCCTCCTCCTCCCACGACCACGGCGGCAAGGACCGGGAGCTTTCCTGACGTCTTGTTGATGGAGGACATGCGTACCTTTTTAACTCCCATGCACCATCAGAGCCTTTCAGGATCCAGCCTTAGAGAAAGACTCAACCGACAGGTAGCAGACTACATAGCTTTAACTGCGGATCTCGACACTCTCAGGAGCGATGGACCCCTTGACTACTGGGTGTGCAGGCTGGACTTGTGGCCTGAGCTATCCCAATTTGCAATGGAACTTCTGGCTTGCCCCACTTCAAGTGTCCTGTCTGAAAGGACTTTTAGTGCAGCAGGAGGTTTTGTCACTGAGAAGAGAAGTCGCCTAGGTCAAAAAAGCCTTGACTATCTCACTTTTATAAAAATGAATGAGGGCTGGATCCCGAAGGGACTGACATTGGGCGATACATTTGAATAAAAAACTACTGATGATGATATGAGCTGGCTTGGGCTACAACTGGTACACAGGCTGGCCTTTTTTTTTTGGTTATAAAGACGGAGGACTTGCTTGACTTATCCGCCAACAACTAGTGTTCAAGCCACAAGCTTTTAGGGCACTTTATAAATGTTTTACAAACATCGATTTTTCTGGCCGCTGCTACAGCAGTTGCTACAACAATACCCCAATTTTTCAGTCATTTGTACATTCCTAATTTTTCTGACCTCTGCTGCATCTCTGTGGGTACAAAACTCAAATAAAAAAAATAAGGCACATAACACTAGTGATTAAACTGTTACAAATTGTACAACTTTACACACCACTCATATCCGGTGGACCATTCAATTGAACGCAAAATGCAACAAATTTGAAAGAGTAGGACCGACCAAGCATCTTTATCCGTCTCTTGGTAGCTCTAAATTATCTCCGTGTTCCATCTATGCCATACCTGTACTCTATTGTGCAAAAGGGTGGCATATGTTGTGTTTCATGCCGTTGTGCCTGTTGCGGGTCGTGCCCATGATATAAAAAGGCTGAAGGAGAACGACCTGTAGTAATGGGTGCCCCATCCAGTTTTTAGAAAAATGTTCCTGGTTCCTCTCAATTATCTTTGGGTTTCTAAAATGGATGCCATACCTGTACTCACTTGTGCAAAAGGATGGAATATGTGGTGGTGTTTCCTGCAGTTGTTTCTGTTGAGGGTGCTGGACCCTCTTATAAAAAAAGCTGAAGGAGAACGACCTGGAGTGGGAGTCCAAGCATGGTTTTTGGGGCTATTTCACTTTTACAAACAATTATCTGTGGGTTCCACAAATCAATGCCGTACCAGTACTCTATTGTTCCAAAGTATGCCATATGTTCTCTTTCCTGCTGGTATTTTGTTTGAGGGTCCTGGACACTCTTATAAAAAGGCCTAAGGTGAAAGAGGTGTACTGGGTGTTTTCTATTTCTCATTTGACCAAAATTATCTCTGGTTTTGTAAAATCAATGCCGTACCTGTACTCTATTGTTCAAAAGGATGCCATACGTCCTCTTTCCTGCTGGTGTTTTTTTTGAGTGTCCAGGACCCTCTTATAAAAAGGCCTAAGGAGAAAGAGGTGTACTGATTGGCCACTCATTTTTATTTTTCTATTTAACAATTGACCAAAATGATCTCTGGGTTTGTAAAATCAATGCTGTACCTGTACTCTATTGTTCAAAAGGATGCCATACGTCCTCTTTCCTGCTGGTGTTTTTTTTTTTGAGGGTCCAGGACCTTCTTATAAAAAGGCGTAAGGAGAAAGAGGTGTACTGAGTGTCCATCAAATCATTTTTTTTATTCAAATTTCCATTTGCAAAAAATTATCTATGGGTTTCTAAAATAAATGCCTTTCCTGTACTCTATTGTTCAAAAGTATGCCATATGTCCTCTTTCCTGCTGGTGTTTTTTTTGAGGGTCAAGGACCCTCTTATAAAAATGCCTAAGGAGAAAGAGGTATACTGGCTGTCCATCGAATCTTTTTTTTTATTCAAATTTCCATTTAAAAAAAAAATTTCTATGGGTTTCTAAAATCAATGCCTTTCCTGTACTCTATTGTTCAAAACTATGCCATATGTCCTCTTTCCTGCTGGTTTTTTGTTTGAGGGTCCTGGACCCTCTTATAAAAAGGCCTTATGGATAAAGAATTGTACTGGGTGTCCATCCAATCATTTTTTTTAGTTAAAATTCACGGTTGCAAAAAGATTATCCCCGGGTTTCTAAAATCAATGCCTTTCCTATAATCTTTTTTTCACAAAGGATGCCATATGTCCTCTTTCCTACTGCTGGTTTTGTTGAGTGTCCTGGAGCCTCTGCTAAAAAGGCCTAAGTATAAAGAAGTGTAATGGGTGTCTATTCAATGTTTTTTTAGATTTCCCGGTTGTAACAAATTTTTTCTGTCTTTCAAAAATCAATGCCTTTCCTGTAATCTATTTTTCAAAAGGATGCCATATGTCCTATTTCATGCTGTTCTTTCTGTTGAGGCTCCGGGACACTCTTATAAAAAGGACTAAGGATAAAGAAGTGTACTGGGTGTTCAATCAATGTTTTTTTTCTATTTCCTGGGTCATATAACTGATCTCTGTTTTTCTAAAATCAATGCCTTTCCTGTAATCTAATTTTCAAAAGTATGCCATATGTCCTCTTTCCTGCTGGTGTTTTTTTGAGGGTCCAGGACCCTCTTATAAAAAGGCCTAAGGAGAAAGAGGTGTACTGAGTGTCCATCGAATAATTTTTTTTGATTCAAATTTACATTTGCAAAAAATTATCTATGGGTTTCTAAAATCAATGCCTTTCCTGTACTCTTACTCTATTGTTCAAAAGTATGCCATATGTCCCCTTTCCTGCTGGTGTTTTGTTTGAGGGTCCTGGACCCTCTTATAAAAAGGCCTAGGGAGAAAGAATTGTACTGGGTGTCCATCCAATCAATTTTTTTTATTCAAATTCACGGTTGCAACAAATTATCCACGGGTTTCTAAAATCAATGCCTTTCCTATAATCTTTTTTTCACAAAGGATGCCATATGTCCTCTTTCCTACTGCTGGTTTTGTTGAGTGTCCTGGAGCCTCTGCTAAAAAGGCCGAAGGATAAAGAAGTGTACTGGGTGTCTATTCAATGTTTTTTTAGATTTCCCGTTTGTAACAAATTTTTTCTGTCTTTCTAAAATCAATGCCTTTCCTGTAATCTATTTTTCAAAAGGATGCCATATGTCCTCTTTCATGCTGTTCTTTCTGTTGAGGCTCCGGGACACTCTTCTAAAAAGGCCTAAGGATAAAGAAATGTACTGGGTGTATAATCTATGTTTTTTTAGATTTCACGGTTGCAACTAATGATCTCTGTGTTTCTAAAATCAATGCCTTTCCTGAAATCTAATTTTCTAAAGGATGCCATATGTCCTCTTTCATGCTGCTGGTTTTGTGGAGGGTCCTGTAGCCTCTGATAAAAAGGCCTAAGGATAAATAAGTGTACTTGGTGTATAATCGAAGTTTTTTTGCGATTTCACGGTTGCAACTAATGATCTCTGTGTTTCTAAAATCAATGCCTTTCCTGTAATCTAATTTTCTAAAGGATGCCATATGTCCTCTTTCATGCTGCTGGTTTTGTGGAGGGTCCTGGAGCCTCTGCGAAAAAGGCCTAAGGATAAATAAGTGTACTTGGTGTATAATCCAATTTTTTAGAGATTGCACGGTTGCAACTAATGATCTCTGTGTTTCTAAAATCAATGCCTTTCCAGAAATCTATTTTTCTAAAGGATGCCATATGTCCTCTTTACTGCTGCTGGTTTTGTTGAGGGTCCTGGAGCCTCTGCTACTAAGGCCTAAGGATAAATAAGTGTCCTGGTTGTCTAATCCATTTTTTTTTAGATTTCCCGGTTGCAACAAATTATCTCTGGGTTTCTAAAATCAATGCCTTTCCTGTAATCTATTAGTCACAAGGATGCCATATGTCCTCTTTCATGCTGTTGTTTCTGTTGAGGCTACGGGAGACTCTTCTAAAAAGGCCTAAGGATAAAGAAGTGTACTGGATGTATAATGTTTTTTTAGATTTCACGTTTGCAAAAAATTATCCACGAGTTTCTAAAATCAATACCTTTCCAGTAATCTATTATTCACAAGGATGCCATATGTACTTTTTGATGCTGTTGTTTCGGTTGAGGCTCCGGGAGCCTCTTATTAAAAAGGCCTAATGAAAAATAAGTGTACTGGGTGTCTAATCAATGTTTTTTTCGATTTACCGGTTGCAACTAATGATCTCTGTGTTTCTGAAATCAATGCCTTTCCTATAATCATTTTTTCAAAAGGATGCCATATGTCCTCTTTGCTGCTGCTGGTTTTGTCGACGGTCCTGGAGCCTCTGCTGCGCATAATAAAGAAAAAAAAAATGAATTTAACTTGACTTAATAACTGAAGCATGACTTCAGGAGTCAGGTGTGGTCGTAGGTAGTGGTTGTTGTTAGCAGATTATTTTTATTGCAAATTGCAATTGCCACAGCGTGCATAAAATGTGCGTCACTAGTCCAAATTTTAATATTTTTTTTTTCATTCAGGATTAGTTTGGGGTACGGCGCAATATTGGAAAGGCAAAAAACAGGTCTCGGTACCCGTTGATATAAGGGGTGACTACTAGTGCTTTTACCAGGCTCCTCTTGGATAGCCCCAGAAAGTGTGAGTATGAATCCCAAAAAGAAAATTAAATTAAGGTTGAAAAATTACTCCTAAGTAAATTGTAAGACCTGGAGCTCCTCAAACACACGTCCTACCGCAACAGCTATAGTCTCCGCCCACCCAAATCTTACCTTTTTAATGCCAATTGATATTGCCACAGCTGGAACAACAGTAACTAACATGTGCGTCACCACAGTCTCCGAAGCTATTGTCGGATGTATACAAAAACAACAATAAAGAATTCCTTTTGGGACGCAAAGAGATGGCTACCGGAACACTCCAGGAACTTCACAACAGTGGCTGTCTTGTGTTTCCGGTGATGTTGTAGACATCTGGGTAGTGTACAGGGAGGGCAAAAATCGTCTCCATCTCTGTGCACCACAGGACAGGACGTCCTTGTCATCCATAATCACATGAAATTGCTGGCATTTTCGTTGCTTCAAGAAGTTCAGTTTTTGTGGTGATAGTACAGAATAAAATAAACTTTGGTTTCCTACCATACTCAAGACAATCTTGTAGTTCAAGCTTGCTGTGGGAAACAGTGGGCTGTCCATAGCAGGAAGATGATTTAGACAGAAGTAACGGGCTCTGATTGCAGGTGACACATGTTTATCGTCAATCATCAAAGGTGTTGCGTGCAGAATATGGCTGATGGCCCCTTATTCACATGTTTGTCCAGAGCAACAACATTTGCAAACAGCCAGAAGAGAGGTCGGTTCTCACCAGCCTTAAATTGAGCTTCAATTACCAAATGCTGATATTCAAAAAATAGACAAACAGTGCCTTAAAAAACACATTTGCAATATGGATTCACCAGAGCAAGATCATTGCAAGTATTTCCCACAATAGCAAAATTAAAATGCCACAACTATGCAATCTTCACCTTCAGATTATTATTGTCACACTCCATTGTACTCCTATGCCCAGCTCCCTGCTCTTGTTTTTGTTGAGGGTCCTGGAGCCTCTGCTGAAAAGGCCTATGGATAATAAAGTGTACTGGATGTCTGTTCAATGTTTTTTTTTATTTCCCGGTTGCAAGTAATTATCTCAGTGTTTCTAAAATCAATGTCTTTCCTGTAATCTATAATTCAAAAGGATGACATATGTCCTCTTTCATGCTGTTGTTTCAGTTGCGGCTCCGGGACCCTTGTATTAACAAGGCCTGAGGATAAATAAGTGTAACCGGTGTCTAATGAATGTTTTTTTCTAATTTCACGGTTGCAAATAATGATCTGTGGGTTTCTAACATCAATGCCTTTACTGTAATCATTTATTCAAAAGGATGACATATCTCCTCTTTCATGCTGTTGTTTCGGTTGAGGCTCCGGGACCCTCGTATTAAAAAGGACTGAGCATAAATAAGTGTCATGGCTGTGTAATCAATGTTTTTTTCTAATTTCAAGGTTGCAAATAATGATCTGTGGGTTTCTAAAATCAATGCCTTTACTGTAATCTTTTATTCAAAAGGATGACATATCTCCTCTTTCATGCTGTTGTTTCGGTTGAGGCTCCGGGACCCTCGTATTAAAAAGGCCTGAGAATAAATAAGTGTCACGGCTGTGTAATCAATGTTTTTTTCTAATTTCACGGTTGCAAATAATGATCTGTGGGTTTCTAAAATCAATGCCTTTCCTGTAATCTATAATTCAAAAGGATGACATATCTCCTCTTTCATGCTGTTGTTTTGGTTGAGGCTCCGGGACCCTCGTATTATAAAGGCCTGAGCATAAATAAGTGTCACGGCTGTCTAATGAATGTTTTTTTCTAATTTCACGGTTGCAAATAATGATCTGTGGGTTTCTAACATCAATGCCTTTACTGTAATCTTTTATTCAAAAAGATGACATATCTCCTCTTTCATGCTGTTGTTTCGGTTGAGGCTCCGGGACCCTCGTATTAAAAAGGCCTGAGCATAAATAAGTGTCACGGCTGTGTAATCAATGTTTTTTTCTAATTTCACGGTTGCAAATAATGATCTGTGGGTTTCTAAAATCAATGCCTTTCCTGTAATCTATAATTCAAAAGGATGACATATCTCCTCTTTCATGCTGTTGTTTCGGTTGAGGCTCCGGGACCCTCGTATTAAAAAGGCCTGAGCATAAATACACTGTGTGCAGAATTATTAGGCAAATGAGTATTTTGACCACATCATCCTCTTTATGCATGTTGTCTTACTCCAAGCTGTATAGGCTCGAAAGCCTACTACCAATTAAGCATATTAGGTGATGTGCATCTCTGTAATGAGAAGGGGTGTGGTCTAATGACATCAACACCCTATATCAGGTGTGCATAATTATTAGGCAACTTCCTTTCCTTTGGCAAAATGGGTCAAAAGAAGGACTTGACAGGCTCAGAAAAGTCAAAAATAGTGAGATATCTTGCAGAGGGATGCAGCACTCTTAAAATTGCAAAGCTTCTGAAGCGTGATCATCGAACAATCAAGCGTTTCATTCAAAATAGTCAACAGGGTCGCAAGAAGCGTGTGGAAAAACCAAGGCGCAAAATAACTGCCCATAAACTGAGAAAAGTCAAGCGTGCAGCTGCCAAGATGCCACTTGCCACCAGTTTGGCCATATTTCAGAGCTGCAACATCACTGGAGTGCCCAAAAGCACAAGGTGTGCAATACTCAGAGACATGGCCAAGGTAAGAAAGGCTGAAAGACGACCACCACTGAACAAGACACACAAGCTGAAACGTCAAGACTGGGCCAAGAAATATCTCAAGACTGATTTTTCTAAGGTTTTATGGACTGATGAAATGAGAGTGAGTCTTGATGGGCCAGATGGATGGGCCCGTGGCTGGATTGGTAAAGGGCAGAGAACTCCAGTCCGACTCAGACGCCAGCAAGGTGGAGGTGGAGTACTGGTTTGGGCTGGTATCATCAAAGATGAGCTTGTGGGGCCTTTTCGGGTTGAGGATGGAGTCAAGCTCAACTCCCAGTCCTACTGCCAGTTTCTGGAAGACACCTTCTTCAAGCAGTGGTACAGGAAGAAGTCTGCATCCTTCAAGAAAAACATGATTTTCATGCAGGACAATGCTCCATCACACGCGTCCAAGTACTCCACAGTGTGGCTGGCAAGAAAGGGTATAAAAGAAGAAAATCTAATGACATGGCCTCCTTGTTCACCTGATCTGAACCCCATTGAGAACCTGTGGTCCATCATCAAATGTGAGATTTACAAGGAGGGAAAACAGTATACCTCTCTGAACAGTGTCTGGGAGGCTGTGGTTGCTGCTGCACGCAATGTTGATGGTGAACAGATCAAAACACTGACAGAATCCATGGATGGCAGGCTTTTGAGTGTCCTTGCTAAGAAAGGTGGCTATATTGGTCACTGATTTGTTTTTGTTTTGTTTTTGAATGTCAGAAATGTATATTTGTGAATGTTGAGATGTTATATTGGTTTCACTGGTAAAAATAAATAATTGAAATGGGTATATATTTGTTTTTTGTTAAGTTGTCTAATAATTATGCACAGTAATAGTCACCTGCACACACAGATATCCCCCTAAAATAGCTATAACTAAAAACAAACTAAAAACTACTTCCAAAACTATTCAGCTTTGATATTAATGAGTTTTTTGGGTTCATTGAGAACATGGTTGTTGTTCAATAATAAAATTAATCCTCAAAAATACAACTTGCCTAATTATTCTGCACTCCCTGTAAGTGTCACGGCTGTCTAATGAATGTTTTTTTCTAATTTCACGGTTGCAAATAATGATCTGTGGGTTTCTAAAATCAATGCCTTTACTGTAATCTTTTATTCAAAAGGATGACATATCACCTCTTTCATGCTGTTGTTTCGGTTGAGGCTCCGGGACCCTCGTATTAAAAAGGCCTGAGTATAAATAAGTGTCACGGCTGTGTAATCAATGTTTTTTTCTAATTTAACGGTTGCAAATAATGATCTGTGGGTTTCTAAAATCAATGCCTTTACTGTAATCTTTTATTCAAAAGGATGACATATCTCCTCTTTCATGCTGTTGTTTCGATTGAGGCTCCGGGACCCTCGTATTAAAAAGGCCTGAGCATAAATAAGTGTCACGGCTGTGTAATCAATGTTTTTTTCTAATTTCACGGTTGCAAATAATGATCTGTGGGTTTCTAAAATCAATGCCTTTACTGTAATCTTTTATTCAAAAGGATGACATATCTTCTCTTTCATGCTGCTGTTTCGGTTGAGGCTCCGGGACCCTCGTATTAAAAAGGCCTGAGCATAAATAAGTGTCACGGCTGTGTAATCAATATTTTTTTCTAATTTCACAGTTGCAAATAATGATCTGTGGGTTTCTAAAATCAATGCCTTTACTGTAATCTTTTATTCAAAAGGATGACATATCTCCTCTTTCATGCTGTTGTTTCGGTTGAGGCTCCGGTACCCTCGTATTAAAAAGGCCTGAGCATAAATAAGTGTCACGGGTGTGTAATCAATTTTTTTTCTAAATTCACGGTTGCAAATAATGATCTGTGGGTTTCTAAAATCAATGCCTTTACTGTAATCTTTTATTCAAAAGGATGACATATCTCCTCTTTCATGCTGTTGTTTCGGTTGAGGCTCCGGGACCCTCGTATTAAAAAGGCCTGAGCATAAATAAGTGTCACGGCTGTGTAATCAATGTTTTTTTCTAATTTCACGGTTGCAAATAATGATCTGTGGGTTTCTAAAATCAATGCCTTTACTGTAATCTTTTATTCAAAAGGATGACATATCTCCTCTTTCATTAGATTATATATATATATATATATACACACACCCAATTTAAGGGTATATGTAATACAATATTATATAAGATAGGGGCGCTATCTAAATATGCCAAGTAACTAGATATACAAGGATGATGATAAACACAGTTCTTAGTATATTAATTATAATCAGAAGGTAGTATCACATTTGTATAGGCATACAAGCATATAAAGCAAATAAAAGGTTACAGAAAAAAGAACCTGTATGAATGATAATGTCCTAATAGACAAAACAAAGTCCAAAAGTTCTATCAGAGTCCCCAATGGTTATGGGGGTGTAAGGCAGCTCTCCTCGATGTATAAGGCCGTCCACAACGAATTACTCTATAATGAAACAGAGAAGGCGCCACATAGCATAATTCAGTATGGTATACTATAATTGAAAATTATAGCTCAAATGCACTCACGTGTAAGAAAGCACCAAGATGTGGTGCTGGCTGGGCAAACCGGAACCTCAGAGTTGTCCGGTAAACTCTCCTCTCAGGCTAAGGCTCCCAGCAGCCAGGATAGTAGTCCCCAGCAAGGTTAAGATGTATGGATGTCAGGAAAGGCACTATAACTCCTCCAGCAATTGGAGAGTTACTCCAAACAGGGATATCCAAATAAAAAGCGATGTAGCAAGTTTGTATCAATAAAAGTGTTTATTTAAACACATTAAAAACACAGCAACGCGTTTCTCAGTATCATGTACTGTTTCCTCAGGCCTTTCCTGACATCCATACATCTTAACCTTGCTGGGGACTACTATCCTGGCTGCTGGGAGCCTTAGCCTGAGAGGAGAGTTTACCGGACAACTCTGAGGTTCCGGTTTGCCCAGCCAGCACCACATCTTGGTGCTTTCTTACACGTGAGTGCATTTGAGTTATAATTTTCAATTATAGTATACCATACGGAATTATGCTATGTGGCGCCTTCTCTGTTTCATTATAGATCTCCTCTTTCATGCTGTTGTTTCGGTTGAGGCTCCGGGACCCTCGTATTAAAAAGGCCTGAGGATAAATAATTGTGTAACGGGTATCTAATTAATTTTTTTTTTTATTTCACGGGTCATATAAATGATCTCTGGGATTCTAAAATCAATGCCTTTCCTGTAATCTATTATTCAAAAGGATGACAGTACTACCAAAATACAGCCAATGAAGGGCCTTAGGAAGACTGAGCCAAGGTTGGATTGTAGTATTTGGTTAGGCTAATCATGATGGCCATGTAGACCACCACCACCGAGAATCCTGGAAGTAACAGGGATGATGAGATGAAAGAGCTAAGAATAGTAGAACTTGAAACAACAGAGTTAGCCATGGGTGTTAGCGCAAAACCGCTTGGCTTTTTTTTGGCTTTGGGTGCGGCTATTCATGCAGGCCATATAGAGCTGACAACTTTCGGTGTCGTATCAGCTATTAAACTAATAAGAACAGTACTACCAAAATACAGCCAATGAAGGGCCTTAGGAAGACTGAGCCAAGGTTGGATTGTAGTATTTGGTTAGGCTAATCATGATGGCCATGTAGACCACCACCACCGAGAGTCCTGGAAGTAACAGGGATGATGAGATGAAAGAGCTAAGAATAGTAGAACTTGAAACAACAGAGTTAGCCATGGGTGTTAGTGCAAAACCGCTTGGCTTTTTTTTGGCTTTGGGTGCGGCTATTCATGCAGGCCATATAGAGCTGACAACATTCGGTGTCGTATCAGCTATTAAACTAATAAGAACAGTACTACCAAAATACAGCCAATGAAGGGCCTTAGGAAGAATGGGCCAAGGTTGGATTGTAGTATTTGGTTAGGCTAATCATGATGGCCATGTAGACCACCACCACCGAGAGTCCTGGAAGTAACAGGGATGATGAGATGAAAGAGCTAAGAATAGTAGAACTTGAAACAACAGAGTTAGCCATGGGTGTTAGTGCAAAACCGCTTGGCTTTTTTTTGGCTTTGGGTGCGGCTATTCATGCAGGCCATATAGAGCTGACAACATTCGGTGTCGTATCAGCTATTAAACTAATAAGAACAGTACTACCAAAATACAGCCAATGAAGGGCCTTAGGAAGACTGAGCCAAGGTTGGATTGTAGTATTTGGTTAGGCTAATCATGATGGCCATGTAGACCACCATGTAGTAATAAGAACAGTACTACCAAAATACAGCCAATGAAGGGCCTTAGGAAGACTGGGCCAAGGTTGGATTGTAGTATTTGGTTAGGCTAATCATGATGGCCATGTAGACCACCACCACCGAGAGTCCTGGAAGTAACAGATATGATGAGATGAAAGAGCTAAGAATAGTAGAACTTGAAACAACAGAGTTAGCCATGGGTGTTAGTGCAAAACCGCTTGGATTTATTTTTGTATTGGGTGCGGCTAATCATGCAGGCCATATAGAGCTGACAACATTCTGTGTTGTATCAGCTATAAAAATAATAAGAACTGTACTATCAAAATACAGACAATGAAGGGCCTATGAAGACTGAGCAAAGGTTGGATTGTAGTATTTTGTTCGGCTAATCATGATGGCCATGTAGACCGCCCGTAACAGGGATGAAAGTGCTAAGAATAGTACTAATTGAAACAACCGAGTAAGCCATGGGTGTTAGTCTAAGACCACTCTGCTTTTTTTTGGGTTTGGGTGCAGCTAATCATGAAGGCCAGATAGACCTGCCACCATTTGGTGTTGTAACAGGTATGAAAATGCAAAGAACAGTACTACTTAACACAACCTACTTACCATGGGTCACAGAGCATATGTTTGGTTGTTATATTTTGTAAGGGTAATCATGCAGGCCATATAGACCTCCACCGATAGGGTGAGTATGAGTAACAGCTATTAAAATGCGAAGGACATTACTAATTAACACAACATAGTTACAATGGGTCGCAGACCAAGAGCAGATGTCTTCTTATTATATTTTGTATGGGTAATCATCCAGGCCGTATAGACCTCACCAAATAGGGGGAGTTACAGAGATTAAAGTGCTAATAATGGTAGTACTTAAAACACAACCTCGTTAAAATAGGTAGCAGACCACATGTCTTATTATTATAATTTTTCAGGGTAATCTGGCAGGCGATATAGAACTCCCCCGATAGGGGGGGGGGGACAGGGATTAAAGTTCTAAGAAAAGTACTAATTGACACAAGCTAGTTGGGTCCAAGAACGCATGTTTGATTATTAGAATTTATTAGGGTAATTATATATCTAACAAATCTATCTATTTCTCTTCTATCGATTCTATCTAACTATCAATCTATGTATATCTATCTATCCTATCTATCACTATTAATCTATCTTCTGTCCGGGATGTTTTGAGACAGCCACTTTGGGAATGTTAGTTGATTTAGACCCATTATGGCTTAAAAGCAGACTCTGCATAAACTATGTAATTTTCCATGGGAGTTTTTCCAGGGATCCCCCTCCAGCATGCAACAGTCCAGGTGTTAGTACCCTTGAAACAACTTTTCCATCACTATTGTGGCCAGAAAGAGTCCTTGTAGGTTTTAAAGTTCGCCTGCCTATTGAATTCAATGGCGGTTCGTGCGGTTCGCGCGTTCGCAAACAATACCGGAAGTTCGAGTCCGCGGTTCGCGAACCGAAAATTTTAGGTTCGCGAAATCACTATTTTTGAACAATTGACTATTTCTTATATTAGTCATATATTTTTATTTTTTTAAATAATTTTTTTTATTGAGGTTTGATATACAATAAAAATATAGACAAAACATCAACCACTGCAATGACTCAGAAATAAGAATCACATCAGATGTCTTGAAGGAAGTATTATACAAGCATACAGATTACATCACAGGACAATTGGAAGTGCGTATAGAATGAACCTCATATTTTCAAATATTTTTCTTTGTTTTGCAACAATTAGAAATAGAGCTCACATAATACATATATATTCTATAACATATGAAGATTTAGAAAATAAGCAATAAGCTCTAAGGTAGAGCAACCATGAAGAAGAGAGGAAAAAAAAATATATTACATTGTTAACACCAACTGGTATCTCTTATATGAAAATGCAGACTCTTTACAATATTAGTTCCAGATAGTACAATTATTGGAATAGCTGAAATTCTGTGAACACAATATTGCTTATATATAATAGGTAGAGATATAGATATTAAGATCATAGGTTAATTGCGGTTTTGTGACGAGAGAAACCGCTTTAAAGACTCAGGATGAATCCAGCCTATCCTGAGTACTATAGTATGGGGGGGGGGGTACGGAGGTCACTATGTATATTTAACCAGAGCTTCTTTTTCATAGGTATTTAACTTTAATCATGTCTAACCCAGTCGTTGTGATATGTGGGGCACACCCTACAATTGCAATCAACTCAAAATACTGCATTTGGATGTGGTTGGTGTTATAAATTAAAAGCTATGGCAAGGGAATAATTGTTGATAATACAAAAGGAATTGCTCAGCAGGTAAGGAAGCTTAAGAAGATGCACAGACATTTGAAACATGTTAGACTGGTCTGTAATATACCATAAGTATCCACTTCATGAAAAAATGGGGGAAGCCTATTATAGTAGGAGTTTTTATACATAATGTTAGCTCCTATGTATTTGGCTATCTCAGCATTAGTTCACCACAGGAATTAGCATTAATTCAGACACCACAACACATATGTAAGATTCTCATAAAAGAGACTTGTAAGCAAGACTATCTCTGATAGGCTACACCATGATTACATGGGTGGGCAAAGTGATAATAGATCTACCACAGGGCATGGGCCCTATGCCCTGCAGTATTAGATATATAAATCCACCATGCAATCGAGTACAAACTAAGTAACATAAACTATCAAAGCAGGTATAGCATAGAGAGGGAGTCAGAGTTATGCTGATGCTAAAATATGTAGTTTCGAGAATATAACTATAATGTGGAGAAATACATAGTAATACAGGCTGAATCGTGTTAATTACAAAGCAGCTAAGAAGTTAAAACTTATAACTTAGTTATATATATGTGTGCATTCAACATTACCTAAATAAAACAAAAGAGTGCAGTAGACAATAGTTACATATATCAATATTGAACAGATTAATTGTGCCTTCCAAATCAGCTACAGTATAAAGATTTACCAATAATCAACACTTAGGAGTGGGAAAAATGCCCCACTTGTAAATACTCTTAATAACCCAGCTGCAGAATCTCATATATCAGGATGACAGTCCATCATATAGAGTAGATGCAATAAACTGTCTCAAGCAATGTCTCTTAGCACTTTTCTATTGTGGGGATTAGCAAAGAAACATACCCAACGGCCAGCAGGACAAACCTTAGATCCAAGCCCTACTTATCACGCAACCGTTAGATTAGCCCTGCGGAACCTTCACCCCACACCAACTCGAGCCACATGGGAGCTTTTATATTAGTCATATATTTGATCACAATATTTTTAGAAACACTTTTCAAATGATTTATCTACAAAAATCCCCGTAGTCTTTAATGGTAATTTTCATCCATTAGATACATTTTTCTAAAGGATTGTAGTCAAGCCCATAGTGTCTGGAAGGTCAACCACAATCTTTTAGAAAAATGTATCTGATGATTTTCAACAGAGAATCACCTTTAAAGTATATTGGGTATACTTATATATCTATATGAATATGTAGGTGTAGATATACATACAGGTATATATAAAGAAATAATTGTTTAAAAATAAAAATATAATTTTCTTTTAAGTGTAGAACATTGGAATGTTAAATATTACAGTAGCAACACAGTAAAACATAATTCATATTAATATTTAATTTTTTTTTTCTTGTTTGCAGTGGAAAGGTCTCCAAAGTATGTATACATATGTATATACTGTATGTGTATACATGTGTATATATGTGTTTATATGTATATTTACATACATGCACATATTTAGACATGTATATGTATATTATATCCCTTACCATTCAAACACCTTGTCATATACCATATACCTTTTAAACCTTCTAACATTTTTTATGTATGAATATTTTTTTAATCAGATAGGGCTAGATTACAGGTGGAGCGCTAAATTATCGTGCTCCCGCAAATGGGTACATTTGCCCGTTTGCGGGAGCATAATAATTAACCAGCCATTACAAGTGGCTGGTTATTGCTATTGCGAGATCGCGGTAGCAATTAGTGCTCCTAAAATTAACCAGATATTCGATCTCTGGTTAATTTTCTAAAAGTGCCCCAAATGCCCTCAAAAAAATTAGCATATACACCTATTAACATATAAATATATATGTATATATACATATATATTTACTAAATCCTGCCCATTGGTGTGCTACTTACCCACTTCACTGCTCGAGTTTCTGATGCCGTCTGTGACGGCATCAGAATGAGGCTCCCATAGGAGCCTATGGAAGTGCACTCTCGTGAGCGCAATGCTTCCCAGCAATGCGAATGCAAGCTCGTGTTCACATCGCTGTAAAACTGTAATACCAGTTCACATTAGCGTGCGCTGGTATTACAAAGTGAAGCGCAAATATCGCTTTAGCTAAAGCGATATTTTGTGCTCCACTTATAATCTGGCCCATAGTGTATATGAAAGTGTAACATTTTATTTTATTGTATTTATGTTGTGTTTGGTGCAACTTTTTATTTAGCCCTAACAATTTACGCAAGGTCTTCAGTCCCGCTAACCCAATGAGCGCAAACTTTGTTTGCACTCATGCGGTCACATTTATTTTCACCTTGTAATATGAGCACAAGTGAAAACTGGCGCAATATTTAAACAATAGTGCCACTTGTAATTTCGCCCTTTAATTGGTATTTAAGTCTGGGTAATTTTTGGATTTGTATTCAAAGCTATTCAAATACATTAAAAAAGCTACAGATTGAATCAGTAAACTACTTGAATACATTAAATACAGTGTAATAGAAAATTCAATGCATGAAAATTGTAAAAAAGTTTCAAAGAGTTTTTATTAGGCATGAGCATTCTGATGTTTTGGATGCCCCAGAATGCAGAAGGAGGCGGCCACTTGCAGCTTGCAGCTCTTTTCGGAGCCAGATTTTTTCTTGCAAAATTTGTAACATACTAAGATCTGTGCAAATCCAGATCTTATTGTTTTGCACTTTTGCAAAATATTTAACCCCTTAATGACCGGGGCGTACCCTGTACTTCGCTGATCATTAAGGTGTTAAATTAAAACTTGAAAACTTGTAAACTAATCTGGCTGATGACTTCAGAATGATTAGCAGAGGACATTACGGATTACTCCACAAGCATGATAAGCCAGTGAATGTCTCTAGAGTCATCTCATTTAAATATTTCGGCCTGTGGGCATACTTCAGGATGGCTTCAGATGACTAGTCTGGAGTCAGGGATTCCTCCAGGAAGATCAACCTTTTTTGATTAGGGGGAGGTCCACTGGTGATTTGTGGTAGGGGCTGTTACTGGAGGATAGGACCGTGCTGTGGGTTGGGTTATGCTTTGGGCAAGGTCAGGAATACTGCTGGCAGAACTGGATAAAGCTGGGTGGGTCTTGGCAGAGTGGTGGTGGAAAAGCGATGGATGACACCATTATGGGGTAAATTAGATGCAGACATTATGCTGGGTGGGCTAGTTCCCCTGGCAATGACACTGGTAAAACATGTTTTTTTTTGTTTTTTTTATGAAAAGCTATCTCTTTTAAAGTAAAATAATTGGATTGCATAATTGTGTATAACTGAATCCTCAGATTCCACATCTCACTCGTTGTTAGGGGCAACTCCCAAAGAAAAAGCAAGTTCATTTCACTTTAAATTTAATATTATTTTTAATGTTTTTCTCAAAATAAAATGAAGGAATTGTTCTTTTTTTTTTTCAAGCATTGTCTCTTTAAGTGACAACCCAGTGTGCCTTAAATTGTAAAAAGAAAATCTATTAAAGGGACATTGAATACTTGATTTTTTTTTCTGCATAAATGTTTTGTAGATGATCCATTTATATAGCACATCTTGGGGGTGTTTTTGTAAAAATGTATAGTTTTGCTTATTTTTAAATAACATTGTGCTGATTTTCAGACTCCTAACCAAGCCCCAGAGTATTAGATGTTTACTGATGTCTACAGACTCTAGCTTGCTCCTGTTTATGTAAAGGGTCTTTTTATTTGCAGGGTAAAGGGAGGTGGGGGTTTCTGCTCTTCGTGCTTTCTCAGCCTATTTTAGTGGGTGTCCCAGCCTAACCTCATCAACAGTACTAAATTGGGAGCTGCTATGTACGTTTTTAAAAAAGGTTTTAGACTGGATTTTTATACTGATTTCTGTGCATATTCTTCTTTACAGTAGCCTCTATAACATGTAGTTATATTAAAATTGGTATATAATTCATTGTGAACTTAAAGTGACATGACACCCAAAATTTTTCTTTTATGATTCAGATAGAGAATACAATTTTAAACAACTTTCCAATTTACTTCTATTATTTAATTTGCTTCCTTCTCTTGTTATCATTTGCTGAAAGGTTTATCTAGGGAAGTTCATGAGCAGCAGAGAAACTAGGTTCTAGCTGTTGATTGGTGGCTGCATATATATATTGAATGTGATTGGCTCACCCATGTGTTCATTTGGAAACTAGTAGTGCATTGATGCTCCTTCAACAAATGATACCAAGAGAATGAAACAGATTAGATAATAGAAGAAAATTCGAAAGTTGTTTAAAATTGTATTCTCTATCTGAATCATGACATAAATATTTTGGGTTTCATGTACCTTTAAGCTTATCCTACAGTTAAAGGGATACTAAACCCCAATTTTTTTCTTTCTTGATTCAGATAGAGCATGCAATTTTAAGCAACTTTCTAATTTACTCCTATTATGATTTTTGTTCGTTCTCTTGCTATCTTTATTTGAAAAAGAAGGAATCTAAGCTAAGGAGCCAGCCAATTTTTGGTTTAGGACCCTAGACAGCACTTGTTTAATGGTGGGTGCATTTAGCCACCAATCAGCAAGCACAAACCTGGTTGTGAACCAAAAATTGTGTTCTAAAATTAGTCTCGACGCATAAAAATTCCGGTGACGTGACATCAGCTGTTGGAGGCGTGTGGAACTCACTGCACATGATCTCATCAAAGGGTTGAGGAATTCTATGGTCATCAGACTGCATTGCGCCTGCGAGCATAAAACCACGCATGCACACACGGCCCAACTCCTGATGATCAGCTTATTAAGCTGCATCAGAGGGTCCATGATTTCTACAGGCGAGTGGCCCCACAAAATGTAGACGACCGTTAAATTTTGTGGGGCCACATGACCCTGTACATTAATTTGTTTATTAGAATCCACCCTTTACTGTAAAATTTTAAAATTTGGGATTCACATATTTTATTATATTTGTAAAACTGGTATGTTGTTTTTTCCCCCAATTCTCATTTTACGCTGTTCGCACATGCGCACTGAAGGCAACTCACAGTTTCACATCCCATATTAAGTTTAACGTAACATGCAGTGAGGAAAAATTAATTTTTGGATGCTGTAGTATACAAGTCAGGCAATAATCTGCAGACTGACCTATTTGTGAAACCCACAGACAGAAAAAAAATATTAAATTTTCAGAGTTCACATCCTATATCACCGTGTAGCCAGCTATAAAATAGAATTAAAAACTCCTTAATACTAAAATACCAGCACACATCAAACACGAATTGCACTCTCGAAGCAATTCATAGGAGAACACAAATATAATACAAAAAAAATGCGCGCTAGAAAGCTAGGTATTTAAATAAATCACACAGTGTTAAGAAGAGTATATATATCTTAAAAACACTGCAATAAAAATCATAAAGTAATAACAAATAAAATTAATATATACACTAATATTTAATGAGACAAGGTAACAATATATATACATCAAACAATAAATAACACTTTCTATACTAAACAATAAATAACAATTTATATACCACCGGTGGTTTGGATAATCACACTAAAAGTTATCTTAATAAATTGCTCTAATAAAATTAATCTAATAAAATTGATAAGATGCTAGTATACTGTGAATACAGTTCAGTCCAAAGTTCAATCATTTTTAACGATACTTAGGAAATAAGCGATCAATGAGTGGTTAAAGGCAGTCTGAAGTTCAGCACTTTGTATAGTTAAAGGCAGCCAGTTAAAAGATGGTTATTTCCACTGAAGCCAAAGCGTTCCAAAATGTAGTTATAAATTCCTTATGCTACGGGACTGTGTATCCAGGGCAGACTCTCTTAGGTTCAGAGACTCAATAAGAGTATAGAGATCACCTTAATTCTCGGGTGTCCACGTCCTCCTCGTAGCTAGGAATTTCCTCCGTCGGGAACTCTTGGCGTGTGACGTAGTAGCACTTGTCACATGGGGTAATCCTCCAATCAGTGAGGGGGTTTCTCCGCTTTCAAATTCAAATGCGGGAAATTTGAAATCTGTTCACACAGAGCGCTCTGTATTGGTGATAGTTCTCCCCAAGTCTTACGGATCGAGATCAGTGTTGCATCTACGCGTTTCAGCCGTATGCAGGCCTTTATCAAGATGTATAGACTGATCCATGTACTGCCTTTTTATAGCCTTAACCACTTCCTGTATAAAATCAATTCATTTCTGATTGGTAAAGTCCAATCTTTCTTTTCAGCATCATTAAGAAAATTTTAAAAGCACTTATGAATCACTTAATAAACTTAATTCAAACTACAACTAAAAACAGAAATTCATAAAATGTTTTGAATGTTTTAAATGTGAGATAAAACGGAATATTTAGATACTAAATTCATAATAGTTGTTTTAATAAATGTTGCCAATGATATATATTATTTATAATACACTAACGCCTAGATTTAGAGTTCTGCGGCCAAAGGGGTGCGTTAGCTACGCGTGCTTTTTTTCCCCCGCACCTTTTAAATACCGCTGGTATTTAGAGTTCACAGAATGGCTGGGTTTTCAGTGCGTAAGGCTCCAAAAAGGGAGCGTAGAGCATAATTTAACGCCACTGCAACTCTAGATACCAGCGGTGCTTACGGACGCGGCCAGCTTCAAAAACGTGCTCGTGCACGATTCCCCCATAGAAAACAATGGGGCCATTTGAGCTGAAAAAAAACCTAACACCTGCAAAAATGTTCAGCTCCTAACGCAGCCCCATTGTTTTCTATGGGGAAACACTTCCTACGTCTGCACCTAACACTCTAACATGAACCCCGAGTCTAAACACCCCTAACCTTACACTTATTAACCCCTATTCTGCCGCCCCTGCTATCGCTGGCACCTGCATATTATTATTAACCCCTAATCTGCCGCTCCGTACACCACCGCCACCTACATTATAGCTATGTACCCCTAATCTGCTGCCCCTAACACCGCCGACCCCTATATTATATTTATTAACCCCTAATCTGCCCCCCACAACGTCGCCTCCAGCTACCTACACTTATTAACCCCTAATCTGCCGAGTGGACCGCACCGCTACTATAATAAAGTTATTAACCCCTAATCCGCCTCACTCCCGCCTCAATAACCCTATAATAAATAGTATTAACCCCTAATCTGCCCTCCCTAACATCACCGACACCTAACTTCAATTATTAACCCCTAATCTGCCGACCGAATCTCGCCGCTACTGTAATAAATGGATTAACCCCTAAAGCTAAGTCTAACCCTAACACTAACACCCCCCTAAGTTAAATATAATTTAAATCTAACGAGATAAATTAACTCTTATAAAATAAATTATTCCTATTTAAAGCTAAATACTTACCTGTAAAATAAACCCTAATATAGCTACAATATAAATTATAATTATATTATAGCTATTTTAGGATTAATATTTATTTTACAGGTAACTTTGTATTTATTTTAACCAGGTACAATAGCTATTAAATAGTTAAGAACTATTTAATAGCTAAAATAGTTAAAATAATTACAAAATTACCTGTAAAATAAATCCTAACCTAAGTTACAATTAAACCTAACACTACACTATCAATAAATTAATTAAATAAAATACCTACAATTACCTACAATTAAACCTAACACTACACTATCAATAAATAAATTAAATACAATTCCTACAAATAAATACAATGAAATAAACTAACTAAAGTACAAAAAATAAAAAAGAACTAAGTTACAAAAAATAAAAAAATATTTACAAACATTAGAAAAATATTACAACAATTTTAAACTAATTACACCTACTCTAAGCCCCCTAATAAAATAACAAAGCCCCCCAAAATAAAAAAATGCCCTACCCTATTCTAAATTAAAAAAGTTCAAAGCTCTTTTACCTTACCAGCCCTGAACAGGGCCCTTTGCGGGGCATGCCCCAAAGAATTCAGCTCTTTTGCCTGTAAAAAAAAACATACAATAACCCCCCCCAACATTACAACCCACCACCCACATACCCCTAATCTAACCCAAACCCCCCTTAAATAAACCTAACACTAAGCCCCTGAAGATCTTCCTACTTTATGTTCACCCTGCCAGGTTCACCGATCCGTCCTCGGAAGTCTTGATCCAAGCCTCGGAAGTGTTGATCCAAGCCCAAGCGGGGGGCTGAAGAGTGACGTCCATCCTCGGGCTGAAGTCTGGATCCAAGCGGCGACTGAAGAAATCCATCATCGGGCTGAAGTCGGAAGTCCATCATCGGGATGAAGTCTTCTATCAAGCAGCATCTTCAATCTTCTTTCTTCCGGAGCCATCATCTTCCAGCCGACGTGGAACATCCTCTTCTCCCGACGCCTACTCGCCGAATGACGGTTCCTTTAAATGACGTCATCCAAGATGGTGTCCGTTGAATTCCGATTGGCTGATAGGATTCTATCAGCCAATTGGAATTAAGGTAGGAAAATTCTGATTGGCTGATGGAATCAGCCAATCAGATTGAGCTCGCATTCTATTGGCTGATCGGAACAGCCAATAGAATGCGAGCTCAATCTGATTGGCTGATCGGATCAGCCAATCGGATTGAACTTCAATCTGATTAGCTGATTCCATCAGCCAATCAGAATTTTCCTACCTTAATTCCGATTGGCTGATAGAATCCTATCAGCCAATCGGAATTCGACGGACGCCATCTTGGATGATGTCATTTAAAGGAACCGTCATTCGGCGAGTAGGCGTCGGGAGAAGAGGATGTTCCACGTCGGCTGGAAGATGATGGCTCCGGAAGAAAGAAGATTGAAGATGCTGCTTGATAGAAGACTTCATCCCGATGATGGACTTCCAACTTCAGCCCGATGATGGATTTCTTCAGTCGCCGCTTGGATCCAGACTTCAGCCCGAGGATGGACGTCACTCTTCAGCCCCCCGCTTGGGCTTGGATCAACACTTCCGAGGCTTGGATCAAGACTTCCGAGGACGGATCGGTGAACCTGGCAGGGTGAACATAAGGTAGGAAGATCTTCAGGGGCTTAGTGTTAGGTTTATTTAAGGGGGGTTTGGGTTAGACTAGGGTATGTGGGTGGTGGGTTGTAATGTTGGGGGGGGGTATTGTATGTTTTTTTTTTTTACAGGCAAAAGAGCTGAATTCTTTGGGGCATGCCCTGCAAAGGGCCCTGTTCAGGGCTGGTAAGGTAAAAGAGCTTTGAACTTTTTTTTAATAAATATAATATAGGGGTTGGCGGTGTTAGGGGCAGCAGATTAGGGGTACATAGGGATAACGTAGTTGGCGGCAGTGTACGGAGAGGAAGATTAGGGGTTAAAAAATTTAAATATAGTGGCGGCGATGTGGGGGGACCTCGGTTTAGGGGTACATAGGTAGTTTATGGGTGTTAGTGTACTTTAGAGCACAGTAGTTAAGAGCTTTATAAACCGGCGTTAGCCCAGAAATCTCTTAACTACTGACTTTTTTCTGCGGCTGGAGTTTTGTCGTTAGATTTCTAACGCTCACTTCAGCCACGACTCTAAATACCGGCGTTAGAAAGATCCCATTGAAAAGATAGGATACGCAATTGACGTAAGGGGATCTGCGGTATGGCAAAGTGAGCGTTAGACCCTTTCCTGACTGACTCCAAATACCGGCGGTAGCCTAAAACCAGCGTTAGGAGCCTCTAACGCTGGTTTTGACGGCTACCGCCCAACTCTAAATCTAGGCCTGAGTAAATAGTAACAATGATATATAAATCCTAAAATCTAGCAATTCATTGTATAAACTTATCATTATAATAGAGGATCCATAACAATTATATATAAAACATAAATAAAAATGCAATGTTGAATGGATATATAATATACTAAAATTAATTGATATAAAACCATATATATAAAAATATACTAAAATTTAGGATGAATTTATCAGATAGGTATATTAATATCAATGTCAGTATTATATATATTTTTTATATACTTTTTATTAATAATAGGGCGAGGACCATTTATATTATGTACTCAATGTATTCTTAAATTAATGTGAAGACATATATTATAGAACATTAAGATTAATTTTAAAGGTCCCTATATCACTGAAAGGAACAAAGCTTATTAGAATGTAACTATAGCTAACAAACTAAACTGTCAATGTAAAAATGGATTCAAGTCTAATTCAGCATTTAACCCCTCGGGTGTTAATGAACCAAAATTATAAATTAGTTCTGCCTCTTTATATAAAATCATTCTTTCAAAGTCACCCCCTCTACCATCTTGTTTAACCTTTTTAATGCCCCACCAGCATAGATCCCTAGCATTACTATTATGGCATTCCTTGAAATGTTTAGAGACAAAGTGGCCTTCAAAGCCATTTTTGATGTTATTAACATGATCCCTTATTCTGTCCCTCAATTTTCTCTGGGTTTGTCCTAAATACTGTTTCCTGCAAGAACACTGAAGGAGATAGATCACCCCCTTGTCACTACACCTAATTAGATCCTTAATAATGTATGTGTAGTCTCTAGTGGTGGAAGTTATTTTCTTTAATTTTGAACTATATTTAGTGTAGCCAGCTATAAATAGTCAGGAGGACAGTTTCTGATAAAACTTTAGTCAATCATAGACTCAGAGAAATGGGTAACAAATTTGCCTATTTGGCAAAAAGGTGTTTAATGTATCCTCCATATGCTGAGATAAAATGTTTGTTTTGCCCAAACCTAAGGTTAAACTGAAGGCGAATCAGGACCACTTTGTTTTTGTTACATGATATAACAATATCAGTAATAAAATTATAAATATTTTGAGAAAACATTGACTCATTCTAAGCACATGCAATCCAACAGGTAAAGCATTTCAGTCCAACTTTATGCCTGCATACAGAAGGAGCATTAATTTGCAAGATACATTAATTAGAGTGGATATAGGGTCACAGAAAATGAATACACAAACTTATATTACAGAAAAAGAATGTGGTTGTTACCCCTGCGTAGGATGCTCAAACTGTAACAGCATGATTAGAGGTTATTATACTTGTAATACAAACTATGCCATCTACATGATTAAATGCCCTTGTGGGCAGAGTTACATTGGCAAGACCACTAGAATGGTCAGTGAAAGGATAAAGTTAGACCATAAAAAAATAAAAAACCATGTGGCAGAGCATTTTTTAAGGGCTGGTCATAATATCAGCCAGCTAAGATTTAAGATCATTGACCCTATTGGTATCCCTAGGAGAGGGGGTAATAGGGAGTTATACCTAAAACAGAAGGACGTTTTTCTTGATTAATAAATTAGAAACATGCAACCCGGGGGGCGGAGCTTGGCCACGAACGCTGATGGCCGCACATTAACAGTGCTCTGATACCCAACTGCTCTCAGCCTAAGATAAAACACAATCCCAAGCACTAAACCCTTCTGAAATGGATATATAACAACAACAGTGTGTGCCCACCAACAGCGGAATCTATTCTGCACACAGCGGAGGTACAGTCCTAGAAAAACAGCATGAGACCTGCTGACAGGACGGATAACGGGCCTTATCAGACTTAAGCCTGCACGCAGAGGACACATCAGACAACCGGAGCGCTAAAAGCAACGCATATACCTGGTGTCTAACAGAAGGACATAATAAGGAGCCTTTACCGGAACCCATGCTATACCGATTGTCGGGACAAAATATCACTGCTCTGAGTGACCCGGCATCAGCTAGTCTTGTAGCGGGAGGGGACGAAGCTGGACCCTGCAGCAAGATCGCAACCGAAGAGAACTTAAATCTAAGCGGTGAGTTGCGATCCTCAGCATAAGCAATAACTGGGACGGAGGCCACGTGGGGCTCTGGCATTACAGGTGGACGGGAGAGAGGAGTGAAGTAACAGCTCCGGGGCCAAACTGATATTGATCAGGGCATAAAAGGTGTTAAAACTATAGTAATTTAGGGAGCTGTTCAGACATCAGCCACGTGGCCAAAGGAGCACAGGCGCAAGGATTACTAGGCCATTACGCCACCAATGTAGGTTGCAACTGATATAGTAATAGGCCTACCTATAGAGTTAATCACATATAAGGATTACAACTAAGATATCAAACCACCAGTGCTGCAGACATGTCTACTAAAAGAGGAACTAAGCCTCAGAAAAGCTTGAACTCCTCAAACATGGACAACTACTTATTGCCAGCTGATACAGCACAATGCTCGCAAAAAGATTCGCAGAGCCTGATGGGGCCCTCTGAAATTACACCTTCCCACAACATAGAACGCAGACAGGCAGACTATGTCACAAAGGATGACCTAAGGCATTTGTCATCAAAAAATGACATTAAAGACGCCATCATGGAAATGAGGAACATGTTTGGGAAACTTAAGAAAGACATTGCCAATATAGATCACAGAGTCACGCTTGTAGAAGAATCCCAAGAAGTGTTACGCTCTGATCTACAGCATAATTCTAATTGCATCAGGTCACAAGATACAACTGTGCTGAGCCTCACTGAAAGGATTGAGGACTTGGAAAACAGGAGTCGGCGGAACAACCTGAGGATAAGAGGTGTCCCTGAAACTATAGCCCCGGCAGAAATACATCAATACACCCAGAAGCTTTTTCATTTCCTCAAAAACACCCTGGAGGCAGAAGACATACACATTGAGAGAGCACACAGGACACTACGGCCTAAGCCACCAGCCAGAGCTCCACCTAGAGACATCATTGTTAAACTCTTGTCGTATAGAGACAGGGAGGATATTCTTCGACACGCCAGAAACAGACAGCCCTTGTCATATGAGGGGGCAGACATACAGATTTATACAGATCTGTGCCCTGCAACTTTACAAAAAAGAAGGGATCTGCGCTTCCTTACAACACCTCTCAAAGAACAAGGGATCACATACAGGTGGGGCTTCCCAACTTGCCTGATAGCAACTAAAGAGGGAGTCTCAGCCACATACCGAGCAATCTCTGACCTTCCAGCCTTCAATCAAGCCATGGGAACGCGGATCAGGCCACCTGCCCCAGGAGCAGATCCCCTTCATAGAGGAGATGACCGCATGGTGAATGAGAACCCCCTTAAAAGAAGGATACCTTGAATCTCCATTCATTTCCCTGAATAGAAGTATTGACTGTCGGTGGTGCGGGACTTGGCACTTGCTGAGCTCTGTATCTTGCAGAAATTGCTTCAGAGACTGTGTTCTTCACATCATGCAGCTAAGTATATAGCTTATTATATACAGGGAGTGCAGAATTATTAGGCAAGTTGTATTTTTGAGGATTAATTTTATTATTGAACAACAACCATGTTCTCAATGAACCCAAAAAACTCATTAATATCAAAGCTGAATAGTTTTGGAAGTAGTTTTTAGTTTGTTTTTAGTTATAGCTATTTTAGGGGGATATCTGTGTGTGCAGGTGACTATTAATGTGCATAATTATTAGGCAACTTAACAAAAAACAAATATATACCCATTTCAATTATTTATTTTTACCAGTGAAACCAATATAACATCTCAACATTCACAAATATACATTTCTGACATTCAAAAACAAAACAAAAACAAATCAGTGACCAATATAGCCACCTTTCTTTGCAAGGACACTCAAAAGCCTGCCATCCATGGATTCTGTCAGTGTTTTGATCTGTTCCCCATCAACATTGCGTGCAGCAGCAACCACAGCCTCCCCAGACACTGTTCAGAGAGGTGTACTGTTTTCCCTCCTTGTAAATCTCACATTTGATGATGGACCACAGGTTCTCAATGGGGTTCAGATCAGGTGAACAAGGAGGCCATGTCATTAGATTTTCTTCTTTTATACCCTTTCTTGCCAGCCACGCTGTGGAGTACTTGGACGCGTGTGATGGAGCATTGTCCTGCATGAAAATCATGTTTTTCTTGAAGGATGCAGACTTCTTCCTGTACCACTGCTTGAAGAAGGTGTCTTCCAGAAACTGGCAGTAGGACTGGGAGTTGAGCTTGACTCCATCCTCAACCCGAAAAGGCCCCACAAGCTCATCTTTGATGATACCAGCCCAAACCAGTACTCCACCTCCACCTTGCTGGCGTCTGAGTCGGACTGGAGCTCTCTGCCCTTTACTAATCCAGCCACGGGGCCATCCATCTGGCCCACAAGACTCACTCTCATTTCATCAGTCCATAAAACTTTTGAAAAATCAGTCTTGAGATATTTCTTGGCCCAGTCTTGACGTTTCAGCTTGTGTGTCTTGTTCAGTGGTGGTCGTCTTTCAACCTTTCTTACTTTGGCCATGTCTCTGAGTATTGCACACCTTGTGCTTTTGGGCACTCCAGTGATGTTGCAGCTCTGAAATATGGCCAAACTGGTGGCAAGTGGCATCTTGGCAGCTGCACGCTTGACTTTTCTCAGTTCATGGGCAGTTATTTTGCGCCTTGGTTTTTCCACACGCTTCTTGCGACCCTGTTGACTATTTTGAATGAAACGCTTGATTGTTCGATGATCACGCTTCAGAAGCTTTGTAATTTTAAGAGTGCTGCATCCCTCTGCAAGATATCTCACTATTTTTGACTTTTCTGAGCCTGTCAAGTCTTTCTTTTGACCCATTTTGCCAAAGGAAAGGAAGTTGCCTAATAATTATGCACACCTGATATAAGGTGTTGATGTCATTAGACCACACCCCTTCTCATTACAGAGATGCACATCACCTAATATGCTTAATTGGTAGTAGGCTTTCAAGCCTTTACAGCTTGGAGTAAGACAACATGCATAAAGAGGATGATGTGGTCAAAATACTCATTTGCCTAATAATTCTGCACTCCCTGTATATGTTCTTTGTGTGAGACTTTAAACCTGATGAAGCATTTTATTAGCAACCAGAAAGTAACATACTTAACATGTGCAAGATATATGCAGGTTGCTTTGGGACACTTTTGAGACACTGCCCACGTGGCTATTGCCAGAGAATAAATGTCTGCTCAATTACTATCCTTAGCTATGTTGATTTCTCATTGTTTTGTTTATAAAAATGTGATATGTGCACAAAAGAAAAGCCACTGTTCATGATGCTGTTTCATACAAAATTTCTTATCCATTTTAGATATAGGTTGTTTCTAGATTATTGTGTTAACCATTTGTGTCAACTGTTGTCTACCTTATATAATACACTATTGGGACGGGCCCAGGGTGGCTGGAAGGACTACATCATCTTAAACTCCCTGGAAACTTAGAGGTACTGACCAGAGACTGCTCCTTCTGAGTGGAGCAACTATATGTATACCTTAACCTAATAGCCACAGAATGGGAAACATGTAGGGCATTGAGATAGGGCTACACAACAAGGGTAATGCATCTGATTGACGGACTCAATAACCATCTAAGCAATTGCAGGCCTCAACCTGGTAATATATTACATCACACACTCATTCCTGAAGGCATATAGAGTTGGCGTTCAGAAAGCGCCTCATGGCATACACCTGGACCTCTTTCCTAAAATAGTACTAACACTCCGCACATATGCTGGGCAGACAGTAGTATACCAGAGACACAACACTTACAGGGAACGCACTTAGATAAGCATGATGCGCTCATATAGTCAGCAGTCCCGTTCACCCCCTGGGTCCCTACTTATCGATGGCAGGAATGACAAAATTGGGTATATCTCATTTGGATGATGGAAACCACAAATGATCACAATGTTATTGTTTTATTGGTTGTGTTTGTCTACAAATTGTATAGCTTATGTTTACACTTCATTGCTGAGAGCATGAGGGTTACTACCCCTCTGTTAGTTTATTTCTATATTAGTCTAGTAGAGCTTCACTCTACAACTTTTCAATTCCCCATCCCTTCTCTCCCTCCTCTTCCCAAACCAAGACTGAGACCTACTCCTAGTCTACAGTCTCTCACCTCCCTCTACAATCTCTATCTTCTCCCCGAGCCTCACTCTTAGGAACTTTTAAACACACTCGCAGGTTTTTCCTTCTTCTCTTCTTCTTAACTCTCCCTCCCTCTTTTCCATTACCTCCCCTCTTCTCCCTCTTCTTCCCCTTCTCATCCTTTTCCCTCCCCCCCCCCATTTTTTTTTTTCTTCTTCTCCTTTCTAGACCCTTTCTACCCATTTGCCCCAATACACTACCGGAGGGAACTCAGAATTGTCATGCAAAAAATGAAGGGCACTGGCACCCTTCCCATAGATCTTATCACAATTAATGCAAAAGGACTTAATAGTCCAGGGAAAAGGGCTATTGTTATCAGGGATCTCCAGAGAATGGGGGGGGGGGGGATATTGTGTACCTCCAGGAGACACACTTTTCTAAGCATAAAGAACCGAAATGGTACAGTCAAAAATTTCCAGTAGCCTACTTTGCGTCAGGCCCATCCAAAAAAAACGGAGTAGCAATTTTATTTGGGGCTGGGGTGCCCTTCCGGATGGAGCAGATCGAGAGAGACCCAGATGGGAGGTTCCTGATCCTTATAGGAACCCTGTATGGCAAAACTGTAACATTTGTCAACCTCTATTCCCCAAACTCAGCACAAGATGTCTTTTTTAAAAGACTGACAAACAAACTCCTGGAAGCCCAAAAGGGTATGGTCTTTCTGGGTGGTGACTTTAACACCTCATTTTGCCCAATACTAGATACATCAGATGGTCTATCCAGCACCTCACAGAAAATTGTGAAACATATAACCAAACACATGAGGGACATGGTCCTGCATGACGTGTGGCGCACGCTACACCCTACAACTAAAAACTACACTTTCTACTCCCATCCCCATAGGAAGTACATGAGGATAGACCATATCTTCACGGACTCAATGGGCCTATCAATTACCACCAGTAGTAGCATAGGTCAGATCACTTGATCTGATCATGCTCCGGTAAAATGCACCATTGAATGGCCAGAAGCCCCAGTGGCCCCATATGTATGGCGATTGGATGAGTCATTACTAGATGATCAATTGTTAAAACAACAGCTAGACACCACAATTGGGGAATATTTTAATATCAATGCAGGGGACGCCTTAGCAGACACAACAGTGTGGGAAGCACATAAATGTGTCCTGCGAGGAGTCTTGATCAAGCATGTTAAAACCCTCCGTAAGGGAAAACGAGCTCTATATAACACCCTGCTCCAGAAAGTAACACAAGCGGAAGACTTGCATAAGGCGCAGCCAACGGATAACACGCTACAGGTGGGCTCGCAGAGGCCAGATCCAATCTTCTGAAACATATTCAGAATGAGCAGCAAGCAAAGGCTCTTAAACTCAGGCAATACTATTTTGAACAAAGTAACAAAGCCGGCAAACTTCTAACACGGGCACTTACACACCAGAGACTTAAGACATATGTATATGAAGTCACTGATGGTGACGGTGGCAAGCACTGCGATGGTCCGTCGATCGCAGATGCTTTTGGCAGTTTCTACGAAATGTTATACAACTTGCACCCCCCGAGCCAGGAACAGCCAGGGCAGACGCCTGGAGACATACAGGAGAAAGCCATAATTGAGTACCTAAACGGAATAGAAATGACTAAGCTAACACAGGAGGAGGCGGCTAAATTCGAAGCCCCATTTACCTTGAAAGAGGTACAAACTGCTATCAAGCTCCTCCCGGGGGGGAAAAGCCCGGGCCCGGACGGGTTCGGTATGCGCTATTATAAAACTTTCTCAGGAGAGTTGGCACCTCGACTACTCCGGATGTTCAACCAACTCTCGGAGGAGCCTCACCTGCCTGGCTCTATGCTTGAAGCCTACCTCTCAGTCATACATAAGCCAGGGAAACCAGGAAACCTCCCCAGCAGCTACCGTCTGATCTCACTCCTTAACACGGATGTAAAGATCCTAGCAAAGATAATAGCTAACCGCATTGCAGTGCTATTACCAAAATTAATTGCCACCGACCAGGTGGGGTTCGTCCCGGGCAGAGAAGCTCAGGATAATATTCTCAGAGTAACTCAATTGATATCATATGCCCAGAATAATTCAGACCCGTTGGCCCTGGTCTCCACGGACGCTGAAAAAGCTTTTGACCTGGTCAACTGGTTATTCATGCGACACACCATGGCCAAGCTGGGATTTGGTACTGGCATCATAAACACAATCTTTTCCCTGTACTCAGAACCGAGTGCTAGAGTACGAGTAAATGGCATGCTATCCAAGTCCTTTCCAATAACTAACGGGACGAGACAGGGGTGTCCCCTGTCTCCCTTACTATTTGCCCTTGTGATGGAGACCCTGGCCTGTAAAATTAGAGATAATCCAAACATAGCCGGATTGACTGTGGGCTCTAAGGAACATAAACTAGCCATGTATGCGGATGACGTCCTGGTGATGTTGTCTGACTCATCCACCTCCCTAACGGCTCTGCTGACAGAATTTGAGAGGTTTGGAGAAGTCTCTGATTTTTTGCTCAACTTATCTAAATCAGAGATCATAAATATATCTGTCCCGGCTGATGTCTTTAAGGGGGGTTAGCGCACTCTGCCCATTCGGAATTGCGAAACATCGACTTAAGTATCTCGGGATCTTCCTAGCACCGGTGTTGAAAGACATGGTTGAAATAAATTACAAACTGATCAGAGATGCAGTAATAGGTGACTTGGCCAAATGGAAAAACAAGTCTATCTCATGGATGGGCCGCATTCACGCGATCAAGATGAATATCTTGCCCAGGGTCCTCTATGTGATGCAAGCAATCCCCATGGTGTCAGCAATGCCTCTTATTCACCAGATTCAATCAGAGATAGAGGCATATGTCTGGAATGGAATTAAACCCAGAATTAAAAAAAAAACCCATGTACCTGCCTAGGGACAGGGGGGGAGCAGGGGTTCCCATGTTAAAAATGTATTTTAGGGCAATAAATATTCAACGCCTAGTACACTGGTGCCATAATAGAACAGAAAGAGCATGGGTGGAATTAGACTGCGAGATCCTACAAAGGGGGAATGTGGGTGCGCTAGCGTGGATTTCGGCCAAGGGCCGGACACCACTCATTCATAGCTACCCCTTACTGGAGGATGTTTTCCAAGTGTGGGACACTTTGACCAAGCAGGGAAATCATACATCATCTGCGCAGTCACCGGTAACACCGGTCTTTGAAAATCCAGACAATGCTTTGGCGCATAGAAACCAAACCCCAAGACAGACTTACTCACTAGCAGAGGCAGCAATCTCTAACGCCTTCCATAATGGGAGGATCCTGACCCAGGAGAAATTGAAGGAATGGGATCCCTGGCTGTTCTCCTCTTGGTTTAGGGTGGCTCAACTACATCACTTTGTGAACAGCTACAAGGATACAGCCCCCTTCACAAGAGAGAGAACAGCCTTCGAGTCTATCTGTACAGCAGCGCAACCGCCTGGCCATCTGATCTCTCGCCTATATAAGCTGCTCCACACGAGCAGAAGTGAAACGCTGCCCTCCTACACAGACGCCTGGCGGGCTGACCTGGGTTCGGAAATCACGACAGAAGAGTGGCTCAAAATCTTCAATAAAGCCAAGAGATGCATTTCAAATTCTTAAGCCGGTGGTACCTGACCCCACAGAGGCTTCATAAAATTTACCCACAGGCTTGTGGAGAATGTTGGAGGGGCTGAGGCGAGGAAGGTTCAATACTGCACATCTGGTGGACTTGCCCACTAATTAGCGTATTCTGGGACAAAGTGCTTCTGGAGTGTAGTAGACTTCTTGGGGTGATCATACCACCAAACCCACTCTACTTGCTATACCACGCCCTCCCCAAAATAGTGATTGACGCCAAACGTAGACTCTTCCTGCTGATGCTAAATTGCGCCAAGGGCCTAATCCCGAAACACTGGAAATCCATAAACGCCCCGACCCTCGACGAATGGAAAAGGGGGGTCGGCGATCTGCTTTGTCTGGAACGGTACCACTACCTAAAAACGGGGAAACTAGTGACGCATGAACATATGACTTTGATCTGGGAGGAAAAGAGTGTATAATAGTCTGATGGCTCACAAACTGAACTTTACAAGAGTTTGGCTGCTACTCCTGGAGGTGCACACACTAGACTCCCTCTAAGGGGGAGATGGTACATCTCAATGCCTTGAGAGGAGGACCCTTCTTAAATAGCTATACTCACCGGAGTTTGGAGTGAATATCTTGGGGCGGTAGGTTCCCCCCCCCCCCTCCCCCCCCCCTTTTTTTTTTTTTCTCTCTTTCCCTCTTTCTTTCCCCCTCCCCCCTCTCTCCCACTCCCTTCTCTATCCAGCTTCCCCCTTTTATTTCTCTCTTTACTAGGGTATGACTTATTACCCGAGCTACTTTATAACTTTGAGAAAATCTCTCAACCTATATATAATGTTTGAAGTTACAAGTTAGCTTAAGACCAATGAATCAGAAGTATAAGCCAGGGGCACTGAAAACACACAATCACTGTTTTTTCTTTGTACCTAGTGATCAATGCAATGTAAGCTCCTTGTTAATATGACTGCCCCTGAATGATTGTAAATGTATGTTATACTATGTTTTCTGTTCATTCAATAAAGCTTTTTTGGGAAAAAAAAAAAAAAAAAAGAAACATGCAACCCAATAGGATTGAATAAAGAATATGATTTTTCTGTTTTTATGTGCTGGAAAACTGTTGTGTTTGATTTATTTTGATTTTATTATTAAGTTGATTATCACTTGGTAGATTCTTTGTATGTAATTTGTGCTAATATTCTCTATGTAGAAAGAAATGTAAATATATGTGCAATAGGTATTTTATCCATTAGGGTTTTTTTATAAATTATTATTTAGGTATGTCTTGGCTTGGGCAGGGCTAGAGGCCCAAACGTTGTCTTCTTTATACACCTTGGTGTTGCAATACATATGTGAGTCATGACGATTTGGTGAGGGCTGCTATCTTTTTGAATTGTGGAGGTCAGGTGTGGAACCTCTAACAGACTTGAACAACAATTAAGTATCTTATTGTGCTTTACCTTATTAAACTGTTTCACTTCTCAATGTAACCACTGCTTATAAGGATGATTGTATGTTGAGAGCTTTGTTACATTATGCCTCTTCAGAACATGGGTGGTAAACTGACTACCTGTTTCTCTATCATTCACTGAACAGTAAGCAAGCTAAAGTTGTACTATAAGTTTTATGACAGCAAGTTCTATAGGTCTTTCTGAAAAGTCTCCAGCCCAGGGAGATGCTCAGCGAGGTAACTAATAAAAAGCTCTGTGCCCTCTACAGCACCAGAGATACTAATCTGGGTAACCAATGCACAGCTCTGTGCCCGCTACAGTATGGGAGAGGCTCATCTGGGTAACCAATGCACAGCTCTGTGCACTCTACAGTACGAGAGAGGCTCATCTGTGTAACCAAGGCACAGCTATGTGCCCTCTACAGCATGGGAGAGGCTCATCTGGGTAACCAAAGCACAGCTCTGTGCCCACTACAGTATGGGAGAGGCTCATCTGGGTAACCAATGTACAGCTCTGTTCCCTCTACAGTACGGGAGAGGCTCATCTGTGTAACCAAGGCACAGCTATGTGCCCTCTACAGCATGGAAGAGGCTCATCTGGATAACCAATGCACAGGTCTGTGCCCGCTACAGTATGGGAGAGGCTCATCTGGGTAACCAATGCACAGTTCTGTGCCCTCTACAGCACGGGAGAGGCTTATCTGGGTAACCAATGCACAGGTCTGTGCCCGCTACAGTATGGGAGAGGCTCATCTGGGTAACCAATGCACAGCTCTGTGCCCTCTACAGCACAGGAGAGGCTCATCTGGGTAACCAAAGCACAGCTCTGTGCCCTCTATAGCATGAAAGAGGCTCATCTGTGTAACCAATGCACAGCTCTGTGCCCTCTACAGCACGGGAGAGGCTCATCTGGGTAAACAATGCACAGCTCTGTGCCCGCTACAGCACTGTAGAGGCTCATCTTGGTAGCCAATGCACAGCTCTGTACCCTCTACAGCACGGGAGAGGCTCATCTGGGTAAACAATGCACAGCTCTGTGCCATATACAGCACTGGAGATATTCATCTGTGTAACCAAGGCACAGCTCTGTGCCCTCTACAGCACTGTAGAGGCTCATCTAGGTAGCCAATGCACAGCTCTGTACCCTCTACAGCACGGGAGATGCTCATCTGGGTATCCAATGCACATCTCTGTGCCCTCTAGAGCACCGTAGAGGCTCATCTGGGTAACAAATGAACAGCTCTGTACCCTCTAGGGCACTGTAGAGGCTCATCTGGGTAACCAATGAACAGCTCTGTACCCTCTAGAGCACCGTAGAGGCTCATCTGGGTAACCAATGAACAGCTCTGTACCCTCTAGAGCACTGTAGAGGCTCATCTGGGTAACCAATGAACAGCTCTGTACCCCTCTAGCGCACTGTAGAGGCTCATCTGGTTAGCCAATGGACAGCTCTGTACCCTCTAGAGCACCGTAGAGGCTCATCTGGGTAACCAATGCACAGCTCTGTGCCCTCTACAGCTCTGGAGAGGCTCATCTGGGTAACCAAAGCACAGCTTTGTGCCCTCTATAGCATGAAAGAGGCTCATCTGTGTAACCAATGCACAGCTCTGTGCCCTCTACAGCACAGGAGAGGCTCATCTGGGTAACCAAAGCACAGCTCTGTACCCTCTATAGCACGAAAGAGGCTCATCTGTGTAACCAATGCACAGCTCTGTGCCCTCTACATCACGGGAGAGGCTCATCTGGGTAAACAATGCACAGCTCTGTGCCCTCTACAGCACGGGAGATGCTCATCTGTGTAGCCAATGCACATCTCTGTGCCCTCTAGAGCACCATAGAGGCTCATCTGGTTATCCAATGCACATCTCTGTACCCTCTAAAGCACTGTAGAGGCTCATCTGGGTAACCAATGAACAGCTCTGTACCCTCTAGGGCCACTGTAGAGGCTCATCTGGGTAACCAATGCACAGCTCTGTGCCCTCTACAGCTCGGGAGAGGCTCATCTGGGGTAACCAAAGCACAGCTTTGTGCCCTCTATAGCACGAAAGAGGCTCATCTGTGTAACCAATGCACAGCTCTGTGCCCTCTACAGCATGGGAGAGGCTCATCTGTGTAACCAATGCACAGCTCTGTGCCCTCTACAGCATGGGAGAGGCTCATCTAGGTAGCCAATGCACAGCTCTGTGCCCTCTACAGCATGGGAGAGGCTCATCTGTGTAACCAATGCACAGCTATGTGCCCTCTACAGCACGGGAGATGCTCATCTGTGTAGCCAATGCACATCTCTGTACCCTCTAGAGCACTGTAGAGGCTCATCTGGGTAACCCAATGAACAGCTCTGTACCCTCTAGAGCACGGGATAGGCTCATCTGGGTAACCAATGCACAGCTCTGTACCCTCTAGAGCACTGTAGAGGCTCATCTGGTTAGCCAATGCACAGCTCTGTACCCTCTAGAGGCACTGTAGAGGCTCATCTGGTTAGCCAATGGACAGCTCTGTACCCTCTAGAGCACCGTAGAGGCTCATCTGGTTAGCCAATGCACAGCTCTGTACCCTCTAGAGCACCGTAGAGGCTCATCTGTGTAGCCAATGCACATCTCTGTGCCCTCTAGAGCACCATAGAGGCTCATCTGGTTAGCCAATGCACAGCTCTGTACCCTCTAGAGCACCGTAGAGGCTCATCTGTGTAGCCAATGCACATCTCTGTGCCCTCCTAGAGCACTGTAGAGGCTCATCTGTGTAGCCAACGCACAGCTCTGTACCCTCTAGAGCACTGTAGAGGCTCATCTGGGTAACCAATGCACAGCTCTGTACCCTCTAGGGCACTGTAGAGGCTCATCTGGTTAGCCAATGCACAGCTCTGTGCCATATACAGCACTGGAGATATTCATCTGTGTAACCAAGGCACAGCTCTGTGCCCTCTACAAGCACTGGTAGAGGCTCATCTAGGTAGCCAATGCACAGCTCTGTACCCTCTACAGCACGGGAGATGCTCATCTGTGTAGCCAATGCACATCTCTGTGCCCTCTAGAGCACCGTAGTGGCTCATCTGGGTAACAAATGAACAGCTCTGTACCCTCTAGGGCACTGTAGAGGCTCATCTGGGTAACCAATGAACAGCTCTGTACCCCTCTAGAGCACCGTAGAGGCTCATCTGGGTAACCAATGAACAGCTCTGTACCCTCTAGAAGCACTGTAGAGGCTCATCTGGGTAACCAATGAACAGCTCTGTACCCTCTAGGGCACTGTAGAGGCTCATCTGGTTAGCCAATGGACAGCTCTGTACCCTCTAGAGCACCGTAGAGGCTCATCTGGGTAACCAATGCACAGCTCTGTGCCCTCTACAGCTCTGGAGAGGCTCATCTTTGGTAACCAAAGCACAGCTTTGTGCCCTCTATAGCATGAAAGAGGCTCATCTGTGTAACCAATGCACAGCTCTGTGCCCTCTACAGCACAGGAGAGGCTCATCTGGGTAACCAAAGCACAGCTCTGTACCCTCTATAGCACGAAAGAGGCTCATCTGTGTAACCAATGCACAGCTCTGTGCCCTCTACATCACGGGAGAGGCTCATCTGGGTAAACAATGCACAGCTCTGTGCCCTCTACAGCACGGGAGATGCTCATCTGTGTAGCCAATGCACATCTCTGTGCCCTCTAGAGCACCATAGAGGCTCATCTGGTTATCCAATGCACATCTCTGTACCCTCTAAAGCACTGTAGAGGCTCATCTGGGTAACCAATGAACAGCTCTGTACCCTCTAGGGCACTGTAGAGGCTCATCTGGGTAACCAATGCACAGCTCTGTGCCCTCTACAGCTCGGGAGAGGCTCATCTGGGTAACCAAAGCACAGCTTTGTGCCCTCTATAGCACGAAAGAGGCTCATCTGTGTAACCAATGCACAGCTCTGTGCCCTCTACAGCATGGGAGAGGCTCATCTGTGTAACCAATGCACAGCTCTGTGCCCTATACAGCATGGGAGAGGCTCATCTAGGTAGCCAATGCACAGCTCTGTGCCCTCTACAGCATGGGAGAGGCTCATCTGTGTAACCATGCACAGCTATGTGCCCTCTACAGCACTGGAGATGCTCATCGTGTAGCCAATGCACATCTCTGTACCCTCTAGAGCACTGTAGAGGCTCATCTGGGTAACCAATGAACAGCTCTGTACCCTCTAGAGCACGGGATAGGCTCATCTGGTAACCAATGCACAGCTCTGTACCCTCTAGAGCACTGTAGAGGCTCATCTGGTTAGCCAATGCACAGCTCTGTACCCTCTAGAGCACTGTAGAGGCTCATCTGGTTAGGCCAATGGACAGCTCTGTACCCTCTAGAGCACCGTAGAGGCTCATCTGGTTAGCCAATGCACAGCTCTGTACCCTCTAGAGCACCGTAGAGGGCTCATCTGTGTAGCCAATGCACATCTCAGTGCCCTCTAAGCACCATAGAGGCTCATCTGGTTAGCCAATGCACAGCTCTGTACCCTCTAGAGCACCGTAGAGGCTCATCTGTGTAGCCAATGCACAGTCTCTGTGCCCTCTAGAGCACTGTAGAGGCTCATCTGTGTAGCCAACGCACAGCCTGTACCCTCTAGAGCACTGTAGAGGCTCATCTTGGTAACCAATGCACAGCTCAGTACCCTCTAAAGGGCACTGTAGAGGCTCATCTGGTTATCCAATGCACAGCTCCGTACCCTCTAGAGCACCGTAGAGTCTCATCTTGGTAGCCAATGCACAGCTCTGTACCCTCTAGAGCACCATAGAAACGCTCATCTGGGAACCAATGCACAGCTATGTACCCTCTAAAGCATCGTAGAGGCTCATCTGGTAACCAATGCACAGCTCTGTGCCCTCTACAGCACGTGAGATTGCTCATCTGGGTAGCCAATGCACAGCTCTGTGCCCTCTAGAGCACCGTAGAGTCTCATCTGGTTAGCCAATGCACAGCTCTGTACCCTCTAGAGCAACCGTAGAGGCTCATCTGGGTAGCCAATGCACAGCTCTGTACCATCTAGAGCACGGGAGAGGCTCATCTGGGTAACCAATGCACAGTTCTGTACCCTCTAGAGCACCGTAGAGGCTCATCTGGTTAGCCAATGCACAGCTCTGTACCCTCTAGAGCACTGTAGAGGCTAATATGGGTAGCCAATGCACAGCTGTGTACCCTCTAGAGCACCATAGAGCTCATCTGGTTAGCCAATGCACAGTTCTGTACCCTTTAAAGCACTGGAGAGGCTAATCTGGGTATCCAATACACAGCTATGTACCCTCTACAGCACGGGAGACACTCATCTGGGTAGCCAATGCACAGCTCTGTACCCTCTAGAGCACCATAGAAGCTCATCCCGGGTAACCAATGCACAGCTCTGTACCCTCTAGAGCACCATAGAGGCTCATCTGGGTAGCCAATGCACAGCTCTGTAACCCTCTAGAGCACTGTAGAGGCTCATCTGGGTAACCAATGCACAGCTCTGTACCCTCTAGGGCACTGTAGAGGCTCATCTGGTTAGCCAATGCACAGCTCTGTACCCTCTAGAGCACCGTAGAGTCTCATCTGGGTAGCCAATGCACAGCTCTGTACCCTCTAGAGGCACCGTAGACGCTCATCTGGGGTAACCAATGCACAAGCTCTGTACCCTCTAAAGCATCGTAGAGGCTCATCTGGGTAACCAATGCACAGCTCTGTGCCCTCTACATCACAGGCGGAGATGCTCATCTGGGTAGCCAATGCACAGCTCTGTGCCCTCTAGAGGCACCGTAGAGTCTCATCTGGTTTAGCCAATGCACAGCTCTGTACCCTCTAGAGCACCGTAGAGGGCTCATCTGGTAGCCAATGCACAGCTCTGTACCATCTAGAGCACGGGTAGAGGCTCATCTGGGTAACCAATGCACAGTTCTGTACCCTCTAGAGCACCGTAGAGGCTCATCTGGTTAGCCAATGCACAGCTCTGTACCCTCTAGAGCACTGTAGAGGCTAATATGAGGTAGCCAATGCACAGCTGTGTACCCTCTAGAGCACCATAGAGGCTCATCTGGTTAGCCAATGCACAGTTCTGTACCCATTAAAGCACTGGAGAGGCTAATCTGGGTATCCAATACACAGCTATGTACCCTCTACAGCACGGGAGACACTCATCTGGGTAGCCAATGCACAGCTCTGTACCCTCTAGAGCACCATAGAAGCTCATCTGGGTAACCAATGCACAGCTCTGTACCCTCTAGAGCACCGTAGAGGCTCATCTGGGTAGCCAATGCACAGCTCTGTACCCTCTACAGCACGGGGAGACAGTCATCTGGGTAGCCAATGCACAGCTCTGTACCCTCTAGAGCACGAGAGAGGCTAATCTGGTTAGCCAATGCACAGCTGTGTACCCTCTACAAGCATGGTGAGCAGTCATCTGGGTAGCCAATGCAGCAGCTCTGTACCCTCTACAGCACGGGAGATGCTCATCTGGGTAGCCAATGCACAGCTCTGTACCCTCTACAGCACGGGAGGATGCTCATCAAGGTAACCAATGCACAGCTCTGTACCTTCTACAGCATGGTAGAAACCGCTCATCTGGGTAGACAATGCACTGCTCTGTGCCCTCTACAGCACAGGAAACAAGCTCAGGGCCCAGTCTGCCCACAATTTTGTGCAAACCTAGAAAAATTATAGGAACAGGTTTGTACGGACCATTGTGTACTGGCTGAATTCCCACCACTGGAGATGTCTCATGCATTTAGAACAGTTTTAGCACACATCTAAGGTACTAAACAACTTTGTAGAGGCTCATCTGGTAGCCAATGCACAGCTCTGTACCATATAGAGCACGGGAGAGGCTCACCTGGGTAACCAATGCACAGTTTTGTACCCTCTAGAGCACCGTAGAGGCTCATCTGTGTAGGCCAATTCACAGCTCTGTGCCCTTTAGAGCATCATAGAGGCTCATCTGGTTAGCCAATGCACAGCTCTGTACCCTCTACAGCACTGTAGAGGCTAATCTGGGTAGCCAATTGCACAGCTGTGTACCCTCTAGAGCACCATAGAGGCTCATCTGGTTAGCCAAAGCACAGCTCTGTACCCTTTAAAGCACTGGAGAGGCTCATCTGGGTAGCCAATGCACAGCTTTGTACCCTCTAGAGCACCGTAGAGGCTCATCTGAGTAACCAATGCACAACTCTGTACCCTCTAGAGCACCGTAGAGGCTCATCTGGATAAACCAATACACACGCTATGTACCCTCTACAGCACGGGAGACACTCATCTGGGTAGCCAATGCACAGCTCTTTACCCTCTAGAGCACCATAGAAGCTCATCTGGGTAACCAATGCACAGCTCTGTACCCTCTAGAGCACCATAGAGGCTCATCTGGGTAGGCAATGCCCAGCTCTGGTACCCTCTACAGCACGGGAGACAGTCATCTGGGTAGCCAATGCACAGCTCTGTACCCTCTAGAACACGAGAGAGGCTAATCTGTTAGCCAATGCACAGCTGTGTACCCTCTACAGCATGGGAAGACAGTCATTTGGGTAGCCAATGCACAGCTCTGTACCCTCTACAGCACATGAGATGCTCATCTGGGTAGTCAATGCACAGCTCTGTACCCTCTAGAGCACGGGAGAGGTCTCATCTATGTAACCAATGCACAGCTCTGTACCTTCTACAGCATGGTAGGACGCTCATCTGGGTAGACAATGCACTGCTTTGTGCCCTCTACAGCACAGGAAACAAGCTCAGGCCAGTCTGCCCACAATTTTGGTGCAAACCTAGAAAATTATAGGAACATGTTTGTACGGACCATTGTGTACAGGCTGAATCCCACCACTGGAGATGTCTCATGCATTTAGGACAGTTTAGCACACATCTAAGGCACTAAACAACTTTGTGACAAGTGAGTTGTGAAGTCTTCAAATTTGTTAAAGGCTTCTTAAGTAAAAAAAAAAAACATGAAAAGCCCCTTGCTTGAGAATGGAATGTAGCGCACTGCTTGTTGCAGTGTCAGTGCTCATGTACATCTGCATAAAATTTTTTTAGTAGCGGGAGATAATATTCAACATTGATAATAATACAGTAAGTGGAGCGCTATCATTTGCAATGCAAGCAATATCTGGTTTTCACAAACGTTTGCGCGCAAGTTAAAATTCCGCTCATAATACTCAGCCAATAGGAATGCAAGGGACGCCATCTTGGATGACGTCACTTGCATTCAAGATCCAGTTTATGGTGGCAACCGTATTGAAGAGGAGCTCTGCGCCGGATGTCTTCAGGATGGACCCGCTCCACGCCGGATGGATGAAGATAGAAGAGGCCGCATGGAGGAAGACTTCGCCGGATGGAGGAAGATAGAAGAGGCCGTCTGGATGAAGACTTCTTGCCGCCCGTGATGAAGACTTCTGCCGGCTGGATGGATCCTTCAAGTGGAACTTCAAAAACTGTAAGTGGATCGTCGGGGGTTAGTGTTAGGTTTATTTAAGTTTTTTTTGGGTGGGTTTTATTTTTAGAGTAGGGTCTGGGCAATTAAAAAAGCTAAATGCCCTTTTAAGGCGATGTCCATACAAAAGGACCTTTTAAGGGCCATCAGTATTTTTTTGTAGGCTAGGGTTTTTTTATTTTTGGGGGGCTTTTTATTTTGATAGGGCTATTAGATTAGGTGTAATTAGTTTTTATTTTTGATACTGTGATTTGTTTTTTTTTCCGTAATTTAGTGTTTTTTTATTTTTTGCAACTTAGCATTTATTTTTTGTAATTTAGTCATTTTTAATAGTAGATTTAAATAATTTGAGTAGGGTTAGGGTTTTTTAATATGCAATATAGTTAATTAAATTGCTAGTTTAATGTAATTTTTAGTATAATAGTTAGGGTAGGTTAAATAATAGGTTTAATATAGTTTATTTTATTTCTACAGGTAAGTTTAAATTTATTATAAGATAGGGATGTTGTAATTTTAATGTAAAGTTAGTGGGTTGTTAGGTTTAGGGGTTAATAGCTTAATTTAGTTTATGGCGATGTGGGGGCTGGTGGTTTAGGGGTCAATAGGTTTAGTTAAAGGTAGTGATGTGGGAGGCCAGAGGTTTAGGTGTTAATAGGTTTAGTTAATGGTAGTGATGTGGGAGGCCAGAGGTTTAGGTGTTAATAGGTTTAGTTAATGGTAGTGATGTGGAGGCCAGAGTTTAGGTGTTAATAGGTTTAGTTAATGGTAGTGATGTGGGAGGCCAGAGGTTTAGGTGTTAATAGGTTTAGTTAATGGTAGTGATGTGGGAGGCCAGAGGTTTAGGTGTTAATAGGTTTAGTTAATGGTAGTGATGTGGGAGGCCAGAGGTTTAGGTGTTATAGGTTTAGTTAATGGTAGTGATGTGGGAGGCCAGAGGTTAGGTGTTAATAGGTTTAGTTAATGGTAGTGATGTGGGAGGCCAGAGGTTAGGTGTTAATAGTTTAGTTAATGGTAGTGATGTGGGAGGCCAGAGGTTTAGGGGTTATTAACTTTATTTAGGTTGCGGCGGGGGTCCAGGAGTGGCGGGACAGGGGTTAATAACTTTATTTAGTTGTGGCGGGGTCCGGGAGCGCAGAATAGGGAGTTAAAAATTTTATGTAGGTTGCAGCGATGCCGGGGGCAGCAGATTAGGGGTGTTAAGACTTGGGGCTTATGTAGGGTGTTTAGGTGTACACATTACTGGTTTTCTACAATACAAATCAATGGGATATCTGGCAGCATCGAACATGAGCATTCGCTGCTTTCAGACTCCCATTGATTCCTATGGCATTCACAGCCAGCCTCCAGGGTGGCGGATAGAAAAACAGGTATGCTGGGCCGGAATAGCCGCGAGCGTACCGTTAACTATTTGATAATTTTAAAAAAGTGTCAAATAGTGCCGAATGTTTATTCGGACCATCTGTAATGATGTAAGCATCAATCTGTGTCGGATTGAAACCGGCCGGATCGTATGTTACGTCACAGATTTCAACTTTGCCGGTCTGTAGGGTTTAATAACTAGGTCGAATCAAGCTCGCCACAAATACGCTGCAGAATTCCCCGCATATTTGCGGTTGACGGCTTGATAAATATCCCCTTATATATCTTTGTTATGTTTGTCAATTCATTTTCTTGCATTGCCTCTATTTAAATTAAGGGTTATAGTTTTCCTAAGCACATAGCTTTATGAAAGTGCTTTAAATGAAAACCTGGAATGCCAAAAGCAAGCTTTATTACTCTCCTTGGTGTACACAAAGTTAATACTTGTGTTATCAAGTGTTATCAAGTTCAACCTATGCCAGTGGGGTTTTCAAATCTGTCCTCAGACCTCCCTTAAAGGCCAGATTTTCAGGATATCTGAAAATGAAGCACAGGTGAAATAACAGCCGATTAGTAAACATGGTTATTATCCTGCTCTCCCCCAAGGTAATCCTTAAAATCTGGCCTGTTGGGGGAGGCCTGAGGGACAGGTTTTAGAACCCCTGACCTACACAGATCCTACTGGATTTACACTAAAGAAGATCCAATTGAGTTTACAATAATACAATTAAAAAGCTGAAATTTTTAACTCAAGCAATCATATTCCTGAATTGTGTCGCTAACCTGAAATATATCAAAGCCATTTTTAAATTTATCTGAGGTATTGGCATTCACTACCTCCTTAGGCGATGAGTCACACAATTTGATTGCTCTTAAAATAACAAAAAGTTTTGGTTGCTGGAAATTAAATGTCCTTCCTCTAGCCTTAAATTGTGACAACTACATTGGAATAAACAGATATTGCGCCAACTCTGTATATGGGCCTTGAATATATTTATATAAATTGATCATATCACCTCTAGAGCATCTTATTTTTCTAAAGAAAACAGACCCAGCTTGGCTATCTTCTCCTTATAGTCTATCCTTGGTGTACACAAACAAACAAAAAAAACACCCGAGGAATATTTTTTTTCCTATGACAGGCTAGAGATAAAAACCAACACATTTCTTGTGGTGAACCATAAATAGTTTTAATGATTCTTCCACCACTTGCAGTAGAAAACGTATGATAGATAATGCATTTTGCAATCTATTTTAGGGAATATTAATACAATAAGATTTCCTCATAGAGTTAATATTTCATCTTTTTTTTCATTTATTTCTATTGAGTAATAGAAAATACATTTATTTACTTATTCCATTTCTGTGCTATACACATAACTCAATTCTTCTCTTGATACATCTCCATTTTCCATCTCTTTTGTAAGATCTCTGATTAAATCTGACTGATTTTGTGTGTCAATTTACTTTGAGAAAATTCCAATGAATACCACAGGGACTTTTCTGGCAGCAAAAAAAAAAAATAAAAAAATAAAAAACACAACATAAAAATAAAATTAAGGAATAATCTTTTTTCATTCTCATTTATCAAAGATAATGAATTGTCTAAACATATGATCTAAGGTTTTATTAAAGATTTTTTTTCTAAACTGTCAGTGTACTGAACCTAATGTCCAATTGCTATAAATGTATTACATTTGTCTTTTATTTTTATTTTAACATATTCTCTGGAAAACTTTCCTTTTGGTTATTTTATAGTATATATTTGTAGCAACTAAGCAACAAAATTAAAAGGGAGATGGAACCAAATTTTTTTCCTCCTTTTATGATTCAGATACAATTTAAAAAAAAATGTTCCAATTCGATTATCAAATTTGCTTCATTCTCTTGATATCTCTTAGTTAAAGGATTCAGTAATGCACTACTGGGAGCTAGCTGAAAGTCAATGTCAAGATGCAAATATATTTAGCCAGCAATCAGCAGCTTCTAAGTCTACCTGGGTATATTTTTCAACAAAGCATACAGAGAGAACCAAATAAATGAAATAATAGAAATAAGCTGGAAAGTTATTTAATATTGTATGTCTGTTTGAATCATTAAATAAAAAAATTGGGTCTCATGTCCCTTTGTTTGCCAGACTCTTTACTATAAAAAACCTTAAAAAACCCTTGTGGAAAGTTGGGAACAAAAGATTTTTTCTTGTTTATTTTTTAATGTTGTCATTTGGTGGGCATGATCAGTTTACTAGCAAAGCTGGTAATGTAAGTAAATTAAGTATTGTTTTAAGTTACATGTGTGTTTAGATTTTATATTAAATAATTTTGTAATAGAACTTGTATTAGAGCACAAATGATTCTTGTAAAAAGCTATTAATGTGCACAAATTCTATGCATCTCCCCTTTTCTTTTTTTTCACATAGTGTTCCAGATGAACATATAGTGGTCCCATTTATCAAGGTCCGGACGGAGATTGAGGGCCCGTGTTTCTGGCGATTCTTCAGACTTTCACAAACAGCAGGTTATGAACAGCGGTCTAAGATATGCCGGAATTCAACCCGATCGAGTACGATCGGGTTGATGGACACCCCCCAGCTGGCTGCTGGTGCAATGCTGAATACTGAGAGCGTATGCTCTCCACATTCAGATGAGGTTCTGTCGACCTGATCCGCACTGTCGGATCAGGTCCGACATACCTTTGATAAATATCCCCTTTGTGTTTGATTACAGGAACAGGTAATCCCACACTTCCGATTTCACAAAGACTTTAAGGGTAAAAAAAGTCTTTTATTTATAGCAAATGTTTAAAACCATGAAACTATAGCATTAAAAGTCATAAAAGATTCATTGATGGTCCCAGCCAGATCAACATGCCATACTTATTTCCGGCTTGATTGCACCCTTGTTTACTGGCATGATGTGGTGCTTAGACTGGGACATTTTTATATACCATATAACTGGCTGCAACATGTAAGCATTTTAAAGGAATATTAACCAAATATATCTTCTATATGTATAATATTGAATCATCTCATTTATAACATGCCAAGTTGAACTATGGAATACATTTTTTTCATATCTAAATATATATATACATGATAAAATGATTACTAACTTATTGATTGTAATTTCATATGAATCAATGTACAAGTTGAAATGTATACTAAAAATAAGGCCTAATTGATCTTCTAGGCCTTCTTCAAGGTATAGTACACCTACTGCAGCACGGACAAAAATCACTCTTTTAGACAAACACTTATAACAACTACTTAATCCATAAACTGCCACAATTCCCATCGAAAAAACCCCTAAACTGCCACAACCTCCATCGTTATATACCCCTACACTACTTTGCCCCTAAGCCGCCACAACCCCCCGCAATAAAAAAACCTACACTGTTAACCTCTAAACCACTGCAACTCCCATTGCAATAAAGCCCTACTATATTAATCCCCCAACACCCCTAAGTTAAAAAACACTAACTAAAAATCAATGAGCGAATAAATGAGGGAAATAATGTGTGTAGGGTTTTTTATTTTTTTATTTACTTTCAAATTAAAATTTGTCTGAAACAAATGAAATGCCTAACGAAAGTCCAACAAAAATTCAAAATGTCTAATGAACAATGTCCATCTAAAACCGATGCAAGACTGGTTCAGCTAGAAACAACCCAAAGAGTTCAAAATGTCGTAATGAACAATTTGTCCAAATCTAAATTTTGACCGATGCAGGTGAGAGGTCTGGCCTGGTTGCAGTGGAGGCTAGATGGAGACGGGTTGTCGGAGAAGCTGGAGGAGATGACATGGTGGGATCTGGAGTTAAAGCTGAGGGCCAGTCTGGGCCGGTTCGGAGGACTGCCCACCGGAGAGGCCTCAGTCCATCGATTGGGAGCAGGCATGACTCTGGGAGCCGGATGCCAGAGAGGGCTCCTGGATCTGGAGGTTGGTCGGGTAGCGGGCGGTGCGGTCCAGCACTGTGGCAGAGGCTGATGAAGGCAGCGAGAGGTGTCGATCCAGGACCAGTGACATCAGCATTCCAGAGCAGGTGACGGCGCCAGCTGAGGGAAGCCAGGAAGGTAGGTCGGGTCCGGTTGTGGAGGCTGTTATGGGGCCTAGGGCTTAATATGGGTGAAGCAAGAGCAGAGCATCAGGAGATTACGGCCCAAAGAGAGTCATATCAACCTACTCAGGTCCAGGCTGTGGCCCTATTTAGGCCTAAGAAGGGATTTGGTGGGGGACCAGGCTATGGCCGGTTTGAGCCTAAGAGGGGATACTGTGCGGATCAGGTTGTGGCCTGTTTAGACTCAGAGGGACTACTTTTTCAGGCCGGTGTAGGCCTAAGAAGTGGTATGGTGCAGGACCCCGACTGCGGCCTGTTAGGCCTCAGAGGGGCTACTATTCAGACCAGGCTGCAGCCTTTTTAAGTCTAGGAGGCAATCGGCTGGGGCCAGAGGCGTGGGACATGGGCTGAGGGGATGGATGCAGGTGTTGAGGAATTGGCACTGAGGGTGGGTGGTGATGAGCCAGTAGGCAGGGGTAGGAGTGTTAGGGGGCAAGTTAGGGGTGCGTAGGGTAGGTAGAGGGGTGGGCAGAATGAGGAGCATGGGAGATGTACTAGAGGATGTGGACATGTGGGGTTGTTAATATGCATGCTAATGTTTGTTTTTCCACAGATTTGGAGGCAGCAGATGTTTTATCCCTGGAAGGGGATTTTGGAAGAGAAGTTATTCCTGCAGCTATGGACAGTGACTCACTGTGGGTTGAGGACGTCTACAGTGATTTTGTGGAGAGGAGGAGGTGCAGCCTGCAACTTCTGTACACGTTACAGCAGACCAGGTAGGGGACTTGGCTGCATTAACGCAGCTTCTTCAGGCTCTGGTGCCTGAAGGGGGAGGTGGAAGGGTTAGGGAGGCGGTGGGTAGACCTAGTGAGGTGAGAGGAGCAAGGGAGGCTATGGGTAGGGGTAGTGTTGAGAGGGGTGGAAGGGTAGGTAGCTTGGAGGGTGGGGGTTCAGTGGAAGGTTATAGGGGTTCTGCATCCTCTCAGTCTCAGGTGCGGCACAGGGAAAGGAGAAGGCAGGACAGTAGGAGCAGGATTCTTGTGTCACAGCCTCTGTATTTCCATAGATGGCAAGAAGCTGTTGAATCATCTGTCTGGGGCACTCTGGATAGTCATACGGGGGGTGAGGGGGCAGACCAGGAGGTCAAGATCCCCTGAGGGAGGAGCGGCAAGGACAGTGAAGTTCCATGTGGAAGGGAAGGCAGTCATGTGCAGAGAGGGAGCGGCAGTAAAGCAGGAGTGAAGTTGGAGCAGGAGTGAAGGCTAGCATGGGAACTGGTAAAGCAGGTGAGAGTAATCATGACATGTTCCGTGCCTTCAGGGGGTACATCTGGGGATGTTAGGTGTGAGTCTATGTTTAAAGTCTTGAAGGAATTGATGGCACAGCTGGAAGGTGGGCAGCAGAGGTGGGAGTGTGTCTGGGGTTGGTATTGGTTCTTCGAGCCATGTAGGGGTATGGGTGCCCAGGGCATGCTGCCCGGGGTTTGGGTCCCATGAGTGGGGTTGGTTTGCGACAGGCGGGAAGTGCGAGTGCCAGTGGTCCCTTGGTCAAGGTGTCCTGAACAGGTTTTTAGGCGGCGATGTTATGTTCAGTGGGCCCTTTTGGGATTCACTTGACAAAGGAGGTTAAAGAGAAGATTTGGAGGCGGGAGTTCGTGGAGATTTTCTCCCTTCTCCCGGTTGATCAATTTATGATATTAAGGAGGATTCGAAAGGGGACCTCAGCAAAGAAAGAGGTGGAAGAGCGTAAGAAAAGATACAGAAAGTTGTTAACGACGTTGTCTAATTGGTCTAAGGCTTTCCTGTATCTTGTCGAGTGTTTGAAGAGTAAAAAAAAACTTAATTGTGTTCTGCCTTGTTCTGCTACCATGATGAGGTGGCGGGGGCTTGCCTGGACGTATAGAGGCCCTTGCTTGGTGGAAATACGATGATCAGTTCCGGCAGCCGATGTCGGTCCGTCGAGAAATGGGGATATGGCCTGGAAGGTTAATGACGCCATTAAGATCGGATCAGCCCCTTTTCGGGGGTCTGGAGTTGGTCGCAGAGGTGGAGCAGCACTCGGAACAACAGCAGTGGCCCTCAGGAAAGGCCTCTGCTTTCATTCAGTGGAGGAAGTGTGCCAGTTCAGAACAGCTTGTATAATACAAGCACAAATGCTCTTATTGTGAGGAAACCACTCTGTCTCCAAGTGTTTCAAAAAGGCGAAATCTTCTGGGAAAAGGGAGGTGACTCCAATGGGCCAGGACACTGGTGAGAGTAGAAAAGATGGCGCCTTGGCTAAGGCGGTATGGTAGGTGTAGGGGTAGGGCGGGGATGCAGAACTCTGTTGTCCAGGTTCAGCTCGGGTTTCCATATCCCCTTTGTAGAGGGTGTGGGGACCAGGATTTTGGGCAATCTCACATCGGTGGAATGATTTTTCTGAGGATGGTGGCGGGCTAAGCTTCACAAAGAGGTGACTTTGGGTAGGATGGTGGGCCCATTCCGGGACCCCCTTTTAGGTAACTTAAGAATTTCTCCATCGGAGTAGTTTCCTAAGAAGGTGCCAGGTCAATTCAGATTGATCCATCACTTGTCTTATCCAAAATGGTCTTCGGGTAAATGATGGGATCGATCCTGAGGTGTCGGTGGCGAGGTATGCTATCCTTTTATAGGGCTTTGGATTTGGTCAGGGGGGTCAGGCAAGGTGGCGTTATTGGCAAAGGTGGACATTGAGTTAGCATTTAGACTCCTCCCTGTTCACCCTATGTGTCCCCATTTGTTGGGTTGCCATTTTGAGGATGCATTCTTTGTGGATTTGTGCCTGCCTATGGGTTGTTTCCATATCCTGTTCTTACTTCGAGAAGTTAGCTGCTTTGTGGAATGGGTGGTGAGGCAGCAGTCTGGGTGGTCTTTCATCATTCACTATTTAGATGATTTCTTTGTTTTGTAGGTCGGCTGGGGCGGGAGTTTGTTGGGAGCTCATGATGCATTTTTGAGGTTGCCAGGGATTTGGGGATCCTGGTTGCTGCTGAGAAGACTGAAGCGCCATCTTCTGTCCTTAGTTTTTTGGGTATCTGTATTGACTCAGTGTTGATGGAAATGCAGGTTGCCGGGAGGGACAGATTGTGGACTTGGTCCGAAATGATTGATGGGACTTTAGTGAGGAAAAAAGCTTACTTTGAAGGAGATTCAATCATTAGTGGGGAAGTTGAACTTTGCGTGTAAGATAATTCCGGTCGGGAGGATCTTCTGTTGGAGATTGTCTTTGGCAACGGTTTGGAATTAAGCTTCCCATTTTAGGATTCATTTGTCTTCTGAGTTGAAGGAGGATTTGAGAGTTTGGAAAGTTTTCCTGGCTGAGTTTAATGTTAGAGCTTTGATTCAGGCTGCTGAGGGTCCCAAATGGGGTGTTGCATCTGTTCACTGATGCTGCTGGGGTCCATGGCTTTGGGGCAATATTTGGCTGGTAATGGGTGCGTTGGCGCTTGGTCTGAGAATTAGGGTAGCAGCGGCCTTTACAAAGAATCTAGTCTTTCTTGAATTGTTCCCTCTGGTAGTGGCGGTAAAGGTGTGGGGTGATGGGCTTGGTAAATAGGAAAGTGGGTGTTTCATTCAGACAATAATGTGGGTGGTTTTTGCCATTAACTGTTTGTCTTCCAGTTCCAAGCCGGTGGTGGGTGTTTGCTCAGAATGTTTGTTCTGGAATGTTTGAGACACAATGTCTACTTTAGGGCTGTTCATGTGTCGGACAAGGAGAATGTGGTTGCTGATGCCCTTTCTCCATTTTCAGTGGCAACGATTTCCAGGACGTGGCCCCCGGAGGCAGAGAGGATTCGGCACTCCTTGCCCAGATCGAAATGTGCCTTGCCCAGACGAAATGTGGCAGCTGAGCTTCCTAGATTGCTGAGGTTAGCTGGGGGGAGCTGTTGCTCCGGGAACTTGGAGAGCTTATGTAATGGTATGACTGCAATGGTTGAACAGGTCAGCTAGGGGGGTTCATTAGCGGGTGATGTCAGTACTCTTCTGGACTGGGTTGAGGAATGGAAAGTGCTAAGTTATCCCCGTTCTGTTGTTCAGAGGAAGATGGCAGTGTTAACTTTTCTGTTTAAACTTTTGGGATGGGTGGGTGTAACTAAGAATTTTGGTGTGCGCATGGCGGTGAGAAGGGTTAGTTCGTGAGAGAGGTTCAGTGGATAAGAGGGTGGGCCGTTGTTTTTTTTCAGTCTTGAAGAGGGTGATACTGGCCCTTCCTGGGGTATGTTTTTCTACATTTGAATTTTTGTTGTTCAAGCAGCCTTTATGTTAGCATTTTTGTGGGGCCTTTAGAGTCTCAGGATTTGGTTGGGTGTGAACCGACGGGGGGACAATGGGGGGGTTGCTGAGGAAGGAATGTGGTGGGTTAACACGCATTAGTTGTTGTTGGTGGTTATGGAAGTCTAAGATGGACCAAGGAAAGTAAAGGGTGCAAGGATCAGGCTTTTGGAAGTTGGGGGGTGTGTGGCTGCCCTGTAATGTCATTTATGGAATTTTTGGGAGGAGAGGTAAGGGATTTGGGGAAGGCACGAGGATGGGTCAGCTTTGTTGCATTATCCATTTGGGGCAGTGATGAGGAAGGCACTTGTGAGGTATGTGTGGATGGAAGTGAGTTTGATTGCCATTCCTTTAGAGATTGGGGGTGGCAACTGAGGCAAGGTGTTTGGGGTTGAATGATAGTGTGTGTGAAAAGGATTGGGAGGTGGGGATCTGACTGTTTTAAAATGTATGTTAGTCCAGGGTTGGAAATATAGTTATTTTTGTTTTAGCAAGATCTGCTTCACTGTTGGATCGTGGGCCATTCTTACATTTATTGGGCTAGGGAAGGCAGGAGTGATCAGGGACTCGGTTGATTGTTCGGAAAGATCAAGTAGTAGTTAAATGGTTTGAGGTGCAGGAGTTTTAGATGGGACCAGGTAGTGGGGCAGGTAAGTGATAAAGCTAGGTTATTTTGCCCCCGCCCGTATATCTTGGTGATTCATGCAGGAGGCAACGATTTGGGCTTTATGGCTCAGAAAGAATTAGTAGACAGGATCACGTGAGGGTTGAGTAGGTTGAAAGAGTTGTTTCCACAGTTGTTGGTTGTATGGTCAGACATTAAATGTCGACTTTGCTGGAGGTCAGATTGGGATATTAGAAGGTTGGAAGCTTCAAGGTGGAAAGTTAATAAGATGGGCCATGAGTTTTGTGGCTAGGTTAGGGGTTTTTGGAATCAGGCACGGTGGAATTTGAAGGGGGAGAGTCGGAAAAATGTTTCTTCCTGAAGGATGTAGTGCCCCCTCAAGGTGGGTGGGGCTCCACCTCTTTAATTTTAACCTGAGCGAAGGGGTGAAAAAAGCCTTAGGCCTGTGGGGTGGTGCTCGAAGTAGTTGGAGCAGTGGCGGGGTGCTAGCCTTACGTTTTAATTAATTGTGTAAACTGGTACCCCTTCATGTAAGGGGAGGAGGTTATTGCTGGGGGGGGTGGGTGCCTTGGCGGAGTGCCAGTGGAAGGCACATGATGTGGAGAGGGGGCAAGTACCTTTTATAAAAAAAGTTGTGGTTAGTTTTAACTTCGTTTTAATAAATGTGAGATGTGGCCTTTTTTCACCCACTTCCAGGTCTGTGTCCTTATTATGAAAATGTAGGAATACTTAATGTGGGGTCATAGACACATATCTATCTGTATCTTTCTGTGGAGTGTGTGACTCAGAGGTGTAGTGAATGATAGTTCTGTTTGGAGTGTTGTGTTAGTAGCATACAACAGTAATGGCCAACTTCCTAACACTTGGGGGCAACAGATACATTTTTAAAAGCCTTAAGAGCTGTACATTTATATCTAAGAAGCATAAAGATCTGCATATAAATGTATGGCTACACAAATACTATATGTACCAACAGAAATCCCCAAAGCGCACTTTTTAAATTTAACTTTTCCCAGGAGGCCCACAAAAACTAGTCTAGAAGGCCACATGGGCCTTCTGTTGGCTATCCCTGGTATACAGTAATTGGTAAATGGAAAACAGGCTATATGCTTGGCATATGATTTAAGAACCAGTCAAAATTGAATTAATACTTAATTAACAGCATACAATAAGTGTATTGCATGAATGGATCTTTATTTTAAATAGAAAGGCTTCTTTCATAAATATAATAATTTATTCAAGAAAGCATGTCAGTGCAACATACTAGGATCATACCCTGTTGCCTGTTTAATAAATTGACCCCTAATTCCTACCACCCAAGCCAATTAGGATTACAGAAAAAAAAAATAAGATACTGAAGCTCCGTCTCTTTGTACTGGGGGGCTGCCATCTTGTATTCTCATAGCCTGTGATAAAAGTAGTGTGCATTTACATTTGAGTGATATTGGTCAACTTTTGATAACTGTATCAATTGCTCCTAGTTAGGTGGCATTGCTCTATATAATTGGTGAGTTATTTGTTTTTTTTAAATATATTTTGTATCAACTAAAACTCTGTAAAAAAATTTAAAAAGGTCTTAACCCTTTCCCGCCGCTATGCCGTTGTATTCCGTCACAACGGCGCTGGCTTTAAAACCGTTATGATGGAATACAACGTCAATAGCCAAACGGCTGTCCTGAAGCCTACTTCCTAGCGTCATAGGGACAGCCCCCCAGACCTGATCCCATAATTTGAAATCTCGTGATCGTTTGCAGTCACAAAAGGGTTAAAAAAATTGGATAATATCACTGATCTGCAAGTGTGCACTGCTTCTGTCACAGGTTATTTTTACTATGCAATGTGTAGAAATGTGTAGAAAGTCCTATGACACTTTTGGTGAAGATATCACAGAAAAAAATGATAACGTCATCTCTGTGCTACTATGATACTGCCAGCCAACCCAACAACTTCAGCTGCCTTATTTTAAGCAAAATACCCACTGACACCAATACTAAGTATTTGTTTCTAAAAATACTCACTCTAATGCAAATTTACCTTTTTACTAGAATATTGATAAGCGCAGATGCAGAGCTGCTGACTGAATTTAACAGATACATACACACACATATACACACATACATACACACACAAATACACACATACATACACACACACAAATAAACACATACAGACACAAATACATACAGTATCTCAGAAAAGTGAGTACACCCCTCACATTTTGGTAAATATTTTATTATATCTTTTCATGTGACAAACACTTAAGAAATTACACGTTGCTACAATGTAAAGTAGTGACTGTACACCTGTATAACAGTGTAAATTTGTTGTCCCCTCAAAATAACTCAACACACAGCCATTAATGATCTAAACCATTGGCAACAAAAGTGAGTACACCCCTAAGTTGGAAATGTCCAAATTGGGCCCGAAGTGTCAATATTATATTTTGTGTGGCCACCATTATTTTCCAGCACTACTATAGGCCCTCTTGGGGATGGAGTTCACCAGAGCTTCACAGGTTGCCACTGGGGAGTCCTCTTCCTATCCTCCATGATGACATCACAGAGCTGGTGGATTTTAGAGAGTTTTTTGCTCCATTGACTTCTATGAGGGAATAGGGTTATTGTGCACACAATATTCTAAGTTCGGCTATTTGTGCTCATTGTGTTAGTGGCACAAGCGAAAACAGTTTAGTTTCAAACTTTTACAATATAAAAGGTAAAATATAAGCAGCACTAGCTTGATATGAAAACAAACCTCCATATAACGAAAGCCATAATGCCACTAGGAGGGTGATAGATCACACCGAATTCCAATTTTCAGAGTCTATGTCCAGACAATTGTGTCGTGCACACTCCGCCGTCAAAAATCCTCCACGGGGAAGCTGCCATTCTCACGCTTATGGGTTCCTCCTTCACAAGAAGAAGCTAAAAATCTGGTAAAGTGTAAAAATAAGAGACAGCACAAACCCTGATTCAAGGTGGTTTATTTACAAAAGAACATACACAACAAATATTGCACTTAGTAGCTGTAATATTAGAAAAAAATTTTCAAACATAAAGTCCCCGTTATGGTGAATCTGCTGTCGGTGGTATAGTTGTCGATACCAATTTCCACAAATATCCAGTCTTCAACTAACACCTGTCACATGCAACCAACCTATAGGGGTTCATAGTGGACATATAGCTCAACGCGTTTCACCCAAAGTACCTCCGGCTTTCTCAAGAGCGATACTTTTCAACTTATAATAGGAACGCAACCTGACAAGTGCAAAAGGGCTTACTTCTAGCGAAGTTAATGCTCAACAGGGAGCGTTAAATAACGCTCCAATTGTAATCTGACCCATAGTGTTTATGAGGACAGCATGTAATCATTATGTGGTCTACCCATTACAAACATCCTACCAATTAAAGGAATACATCAAAAAAATTATTTAACTTCAGTAAAAATACAAACAACTTTAAATTGTAGTTTTGACCATAAAATCATATACATAAAACACACCTGAAATTTTTACAGCTTTAAAGGGTCACTACAAAAATGTGATATATTGGGACACAACAGACATACACAAGCACAAGCATGGTTACAAAGACTTCTTGCAAACAAAAAAGAGGTTAAATAGTTAAAAAATATTAATAAATGAAGTGTCCTAGGACCTCACTGATATCTTTTTAAATAGAGTACTAGAAGAATAGATATATATTAAATTAAACTAAGCTTCAATATGTTATATGAGATAAATTGCTTTGGATTGAGTATATATATATGGCCAAATATAATAAACACAAGTGCAATTCTCTTCACTTTGTGCTGTTTCACAGCTCTGTTTACTAGCAGATCACTAAGAAATTCTAAATTTAAAAGATATGGAGCTTGATCACACACATTGAGGCCTATCTATCAAGCCGTCAACTTTCTTGCATTCAACGGCACCAATACGCTCGCCTAATATCGCCTAACATCGCGGCCGCGGACCTGAATACGATCAACATATTTATTAACAAAGCCGTCAAAAAGCTGCACACCAAGTACGGGGCGATAAGCTGCGGACTGTTGTTAACTAGCAGTCATCGATCTCGCTGCTATTCAGTTTTTTACTAACTTTATTTATAACCTGTCACTAAACACCGCCATTATACTAAAATGTTTAACCCCTATCCCACCGCTCCTGGAGCACTCCGCAACTATAATAAAGTTATTAACCCCTATCCCGCCGCTCCCGGACCCCGCCGCAACTAAATAAAAAGTCTTTAACCCCCATTCCGCCGCTCCCGGACCCCAACGCAACAAAATAAATGTATTAACCCATGGCCTCCCACATCACTACCACTTACTAAACCTATTAACCCCTAAACCGCCAGCCCGCCACATCCCCATAAACTAAATGAAGATATTAACCCCTTAACCTAACAACCCGCTAACTTTACATTAAAATTACAACATCCCTATCTTATAATAAATTTAAACTTACCTGTAGAATTAAATTAAACTATATTAAACTATTAATTAACCTACCCTAACTATTATACTAAAATTACATTAAACTACCAATTAAATTAACTATATTACATATTTAAAAATCTAACCCTACTCAAATTATTTAAGTCTAAAATTAAAAGTTACTAAATTAAAAAAAAATAAACGCTAATTTTCAAAAAATAAAAAACAATAACGTCTAGATTTAGAGTTTGGCAGCCAAAGGGGTGCGTTAGCTACGCGTGCTTTTTTTCTCCTGCACCTTTTAAATACCGCTTCGGAATTACGGTATCAGCCAATCGGAATTCGAGGGACACCATCTTGAATGACGTCCCTTAAAGGAACCGTCATTCGTCGGGAAGTCATCGGAAGAAGAAGATGGGTCCGCGGTGGAGGTCTTCAAGATGGAGCCGGTCGTCATCGGATGAAGATAGAAGATGCCGCTTGGAAGAAGATGGTTGCCGGTCCGGATCTACTCTTCTTCCCGGATAGGATGAAGACTTTGGAGCCTCTTCTGGACTTCTTCAAACCGTTGCTTGATAGAAGACTTCAGCCGGATGATGGATGTCTAGCCCCCGCTTGAGCTTGGATGAAGATTTCAGAGCCTGGAAAGATCGGTGATACCTGGCATGGTGAAGACAAGGTAGGAAGATCTTAAGGGGCTTAGTGTTAGGTTTATTTAAGGGGGGTTTGGTTTAGATTAGGGGTATGTGGGTGGTGGGTTGTAATGTTGGGGGGTATTGTATGTTTTTTTTACAGGCAAAAGAGCTGAATTCTTTGGGGCATGCCCCGCAAAGGGCCCTTTTTATAGGGCTGGTAAGGTAAAAGAGCTTTGAACTTTTGTAATTTAGAATAGGGTAGAGCATTATTTTATTTTGGGGGTCTTTGTTATTTTATTAGGGGGCTTAGAGTAGGTGTAATTAGTTTAAAATTGTTGTAATTTTTTTCTAATGTTTGTAAATATTTTTTTATTTTTTGTAACTTAGTTCTTTTAAATTTTTTGTACTTTAGTTAGTTATTTAATTGTATTTATTTGTAGGAATTGTATTTAATTTATTTATTGATAGTGTAGTGTTAGGTTTAATTGTAGATAATTGTAGGTAGTTTATTTAATTTATTTATTGATAGTGTAGTGTTAGGTTTAATTGTAACTTAGGTTAGGATTTATTTTACAGGTAATTTTGTAATTATTTTAACTAGGTAGCTATTAAATAGTTATTAACTATTTAATAGCTATTGTACCTGGTTAAAATAATTACAAAGTTGCCTGTAAAATAAATATTTATCCTAAAATAGCTAAGATATAATTATAATTTATATTGTAGCTATATTAGGGTTTATTTTACAGGTAAGTATTTAGCTTTAAATAGGATTAATTTATTTAATAAGACTTAATTTATTTCGTTAGATAAAAATTATATTTAACTTAGGGGGGTGTTAGTGTTAGGCTTAGACTTAGCTTTAGGGGTTAATCCATTTATTAGAGTAGCGGTGAGCTCCGGTCAGCAGATTAGGGGTTAATACTTGAAGTTAGCTGTCGGCGATGTTAGGGAGGGCAGATTAGGGGTTAATACTATTTATTATAGGGTTATTGAGGCGGGAGTCAGGCGGATTAGGGGTTAATACATTTATTATACTAGCGGTGAGCTCCGGTCGGCAGATTAGGGGTTAATAATTGTAGGTAGCTGGCGGCGACGTTGTGGGGGGCAGATTAGGGGTTAATAAATATAATATAGGGGTCGGCGGTGTTAGGGGCAGCAGATTAGGGGTACATAGGGATAACGTAGTTGGCGGCGGTGTACGGAGCGGAAGATTAGGGGTTAAAAAATTAAATATAGTGGCGGCGATGTGGGGGAACCTCGGTTTAGGGGTACATAGGTAGTTTATGGGTGTTAGTGTACTTTAGAGCACAGTAGTTAAGAGCTTTATAAACCGGCGTTAGCCCAGAAAGCTCTTAACTACTGACTTTTTTCTCTGGCTTGAGTTTTGTCGTTAGATTTCTAACGCTCACTTCAGCCATGACTCTAAATACCAGCATTAGAAAGATCCCATTGAAAAGATAGGATACGCAATTTACGTAAGGGGATCTGCGGTATGGAAAAGTCGCGGCTGGAAAGTGAGCGTTAGACCCTTTAATGACTGGCTCCAAATACCAGAGGGCGGTAAAAACCAGCGTTAGGAGCCTCTAACGCTGGTTTTGACGGCTACCGCCCAACTCTAAATCTAGGCCTAAATTACAAAAAATAAAAAACACTAACGGCTAGATTGCGAGTTTTGCGCTATGAGGGGTGCGGTGCTAACTTGCACGTTATTGTCACTGCTCACTTCCCTACAGCACTGGTATTACAGGTTTTCCTAAACCCGGCGTTATTAGGCAAGAAGTGAGGGTAGAGCAAAATTGTGCTCCATACCGCACTCCAACACCAGCGCTGCTTAAGTCAGCAGTGAGCTGGTTGTACGTGCTCGTGCACGATTTCCCCATAGACATCAATTGGGAGAGCCGGCTGAAAAAAGCCTAACACCTGCAATAAAGCAGCGTAAAGCTCCGTAACGCAGCCCCATTGATTCCTATGGGGAAACTAAATTTATGTTTACACCTAACACCCTAACATGAACCCCGAGTCTAAACACCCCTAATCTTACACTTATTAACCCCTAATCTGCCGCCCCGAAATGGCAGACAACTACATTATATTTATTAACCCCTAACCTGCCACTCCGGACATCGCCGACACCTACATTATACTTATTAACCCCTAATCTGCTGCCCCCCAACATCGCCAACACCTACATTATATTTATTAACCCCTAATCTCCCACCCCCAATGTTTGCCGCAACCTACCTACACTTCTTAACCCCTAATCTGCCGCCCAAAACGTCGCCCGCCACTATAATAAACATATTAACCCCTAAACAGCCGCACTCCCGCATCGCAAACACTAGTTAAATATTATTAACCCTTAATCTGCCGCCCCTAACATTGCCGCCACATACCTTCATTTATTAACCCCTAAGCTGCCATCCCCAACGTCGCCACCACTATACTAAATTTATTAACCCCTAAACCTAAGTCTAACCCTAACCCCCCCCTAACTTAAATATAATTAAAATAAATCTAAATAAAAATTCCTATCATTACCTAAATAATTCCTATTTAAAACTAAATACTTACCTGTAAAACAAACCCTAAGATAGCTACAATATAACTAATAGTTACATTGTAGCTAGCTTAGGGTTTAGTTTTATTTTACAGGCAAGTTTGTATTTATTTTAACTAGGTAGAACAGGTATTAAATAGTTATTAACTATTTACTAACTACCTAGCTAAAATAAATACAAATTTACCTGTAAAATAAAACCTAACCTAAGTTACACTAACACCTAACCTTACACTACAATTAAATCAATTACCTAAATTAAATACAATTACATAAATTACAAAAAACAAAACCCACTAAATTACACAAAATAAAAAACAAATTATCAGATATTTAAACGAATTACACCTAATCTAATAGCCCTATCAAAATAAAAAAGCCCCCCCCAAAATAAAAAAAAACCCTAGCCTAAACTAAACTACCAATAGCCCTTAAAACTGCCTTTTGCGGGGCATTGCCCCAAAGAAATCAGCTCTTTCACCTGTAAAAAAAAATACAAACAACCCCCCCAACAGTAAAACCCAACCATCCACACAACCAACCCCACCAAATAAAATCCTAACTAAAAAAACTAAGCTCCCCCATTGCCCTGAAAAGGGCATTTGGATGGGCATTGCCCTTAAAAGGGCATTTAGCTCTATTGCTGCCCAAACCCTAAGCTAAAAATAAAACCCACCCAATAAACCCTTAAAAAAAAACCTAACACTAACCCCTGAAGATCCACTTACAGTTTTGAAGAGCCAACATCCATCCTCAACGAAGCCGGGAGAAGTCCCCAGTGAAGCGGTGAGAAGTCCTCAACAAAGTCAGGAGAAGTCTTCATCCAAGCTGGCAGAAGTGGTCCTCCAGACGAGCAAAAGTCTTCATCCAGACGGCATCTTCTATCTTCATTCATCCGGCGCAGAGCGGCTCCATCTTCAAGACATCCGACGCGGAGCATCCTCTTTTTTCTGACGACTAACGACAAATGAAGGTTCCTTTAAATGACGTCATCCAAGATGGCGTCCCTTGAATTCCGATTGGCTAATAGAATTCTATCAGCCAATCGGAATTAAAGGTGAAAAATTCCTATTGGCTGACATTGGGGTTAGTAACTGTAATGTAGGTTGTGGCGATGTTATGGGCGGCAGATTAGGGGTTAATAATATTTAACTAGTGTTTGCGACACAGGAGTGCGGCGGTTTAGGGGGTTAATGTGTTTATTCTAGTGGCGACGATGTCTGGAGCGGCAGATTAGGGGTTAATAATTTTATTATAGTGTTTGCGATGCGGGAGGGGCCTTGGTTTAGGGGTTAATAGGTAGTTTATGGGTGTTGGTGTACTTTTTAACACTTTAGTTATGAGTTTTATGCTACAGCTTTGTAGTGTAAAACTCATAAATACTGACTTTAGATTGCGTTACGAATCTTGCGGGATAGGCTGTACCGCTCACTTTTTAGCCTCCAAAAAAAGGTTGTAATACCGGCACTATGGAAGTCCCATTGAAAAAACTTTATGAAAATTGTGTAAGTTAATTTGCGGTAAGGCCAAAAAAGTGTGAGGGACAGCTGTACCTACAAGACTCGTAATAGCAGCGGTAGTGAAAAAGCCTTAATGCTGCTTTTTTATTCATAATGCAAAACTCGTAATCTAGCCGTAAGTTAAAAAAAAAAAAAAAAAACTTAGTTACAAAAAATAAAAAATAACAATATCAAAAATGAAAAAGAATTACACCTAATCTAATAGCCCTATCAAAATAAAAAAGCCCCCCAAAATAAAAAAAAACCTAACCTACAATAAACTACCAATGGCCCTTAAAAGGGCCTTTTGCGGGGCATTGCCCCAAAGAAATAAGCTCATGTACCTGTAAAAAAAAAAATACAAACACCCCCCCAACAGTAAAACCCACCACCCACACAACCAACCCCCCCAAATAAAAACCCTATCTAAAAAAACCTAAGCTCCCCATTGCCCTGAAAAGGGCATTTGTATGGGCATTGCTCTTTAAAGGGCATTTAGCTCTTTTACTGCCCAGACCCTACTCTAACAATAAAACCCCACCCAAAAAACCCTTAAAATAAACCTAACACTAACCCTCGACGATCCACTTACAGTTTTTGAAGATCCCATTGAAGGATCCATCCAGCCAGCAAGAAGTCTTCATCCGGGCGGCCTCTTCCATCTTCATCCAGCCGACGAAGTTCTTCATCCATGCGGCCTCTTCTATCTTTATCCAGCCAGCGAGGAACGGGTCCATCCTGAAGACATCCGGCACGGAGCGGGTCTATCCTGAAGACATCCGATGAGGAGCTCTTCTTCAATACGGTTTCCGCTGTAAACTGGTTCTTGAATGCAAGTAACGTCATCCAAGATGGCATCCCTTGCATTCCTATTGGCTGAAAGGTTCCAATCAGCCAATAGTATTAGAGCCGCTAAAATCCTATTGGTTGTTCCAATCAGCCAATAGGATTTGAGCAGCTCTCATCCTATTTGCTGTTCCAAACAGCCAATAGGATTGAGCTCTCATCCTATTGGCTGATTACAACAGCCAATAGGATGAGAGCTGCTCAAATCCTATTGACTGATTGGAACAGCCAATAGGATTTTAGCGTCTCTAATCCTATTGGTTGATTTGAACCTTCCAGCCAATAGGAATGCAAGGGACGCCATCTTGGATGATGTCACTTGCATTCAAGATCCAGTTTACAGAGGAGACCGTATTGAAGAGGAGCTCCTTGTCGGATGTCTTCAGGATGGACCCACTCCGCACCGGATGTCTTCAGGATGGACCCACTCCTCGCCGGATGGATGAAGATAGAAGAGGCCACATGGATGAAGACTTCGCCGGCTGGATGAAGATGGTAGAGGCCGCCCGGATGAAGACTTCTTGCCAGCTGGATGGATCCTTAAAGCGGAACTTCAAAAACTGTAAGTGGATTGTCGTGGGTTAGTGTTAGGTTTATTTAAGGGTTTTTTGGGTGGGTTTTATTTTTAGAGTAGGGTCTGGGCAGTAAAAGAGCTAAATGCCCTTTTAAGGGAAATGCCCATACAAATTGTCCTTTTCAGGGCAATGGGGAGCTTAGTTCTTTTAGATAGGGTTTTTATTTCGGAGGGGTTGGTTGTGTGGGTGATGGGTTTTACTGTTGGGGGGGTGTTTGTATTTTTTTTTACAGGTAAAAGAGCTGATTTCTTTGGGCCAATGCCCCGCAAAAGGTCCTTTTAAGGGCCATTGATAGTTTATTGTAGGCTAGGGGTTTTTTTATTTCGGGGGGGCTTTTTTATTTTGATAGGGCTATTAGAATAGGTGTAATTCTTTTTTATTTTTGATACTGTGTTTTTTTATTTTTTTAACTTATAATTTTTAATTTTTTGAAACAGTGTTTTTTATTTTTTGTGACTTAGTGTTTTTTTATTTTTTGTAACTTAGCGTTTATTTTTTTTGTAATTTAGTAATTTTTAATTGTAGATTTAAATAATTTGAGTAGGGTTAGGTTTTTAAATCTGTGATATAGTTAATTTAATTGGTAGTTTAATGTAATTTTAGTATAATAGTTAGGGTAGGTTAATTAATAGTTTAATATAGTTTAATTTAATTCTACAGGTAAGTTTAAATTTATTATAAGATAGGGATGTTGTAATTTTAATGTAAAGTTAGCGGGTTGTTAGGTTAAAGGGTTAATAGCTTAATTTAGTTTATGGCGATGTGGGGGTTTAGGGGTTAATAGGTTTAGTTAGTGGTAGTGATGTGGGAGGCCAGGGGTTTAGGGGATAATACATTTATTTAGTTGCGGTGGGGTCCGGGAGCGGCAGAATAGGGGTTAATACTTTTATTTAGTTGCAGTGGGGTCTAGGAGCAGCAGAATAGGGGTTAATACTTTTATTTAGGTTGCAGCGATGTCAGGGCGGCAGATCAGGGTTGTTTAGATTCTGGGCTTATGTTAGGATGTTAGGTGTAAACTTTACTGGTTTTCTAACATAGAAATCAATGGGATATCTGGCAGCATTGAATATAAGCTTTTCGCTGCTTTCAGACTCTTATTGATTCCTATGGCATCCGCGGCCTCCAGGGTGGCGGATTGAAAACCAGGTACGCTGAGCTGGAATAGCCACGAGCGTACCGGTTAACTATTTGATAACTTTGAAAAAGTGTTAAATAGTACTGAATATGTATTCGGAACATCTGTAATGATGTAATCATCAATCTGTGTCGGATTGAGACTGGCGGATCATATGTTACGTCAAAGATTTCAACTTTTGCCGGTCTGTAGGCTTTGATAACTAGGTCGAATCAAGCTCGCCACAATTACGCTGTTGAATTACAGCGTTTTTCAGGTTGACGGCTTGATAGATATCCCCATACACTCAAACACGTATGTATACACATATATATAAACACATATATTCAAACACACACGTAGATACACAAATATATACAAACACACAAGTATATAGACATATATATACACACATATATACAAACAAACATATATACACAAATATATACACACATATATACAAACAAACACGTATTTACACATATAAATATATATACACACATATATACAAACACACACGTATATACACATACATACATAGAAATATGTACACAACAACTAATATTTTTTTCTTGCAGTTTTTATAGTTTTCATTTTTAACTTTATTGTAAACTGCATATTATAAATATCATTGTTTCAGAAAAGCAGCTTTCAAGAACAATAATGCACTAAAAGAGTTCTGATGAGCTTTTTAATTAAAATTGTATATGGATGGCTGGACTACAGAAAATTCAATGCACTCAGCTTTTCCACAGCATTTCAAAAGAATAAATCCAATTTCCAACCCAATACCTTCAGTTACTCAGCCAGTCAGCAGCTAATAGGTATGTGAAGGTAATGATATCTCTAAAAACAGACCCTTAAGGGAAGAGTTCACCTAGAAATAGCCTTATACAGTTTTTAGTCTTTACTTTATCAGGAAGATGTTTAACTTGGAAAAATCAGTGAGAAATAATTTGAAAGTTGAGGTGCCAGATTATCCTCTGATGCAATAGAAATTATATCAAAGGTGTAACTTTAAACAGTGATATATTACTGTGGAATCCCAGATAGAGAAGTATTCCATATATTTTTTACTCTCACTCTTTTGTATTTCTGTCATGACTATGATCAGGGCTGGTACTCAGCATTTTCGACTACACAGGAGAAGACACAGAAATTATGGGACCTATTTATCAAAGTCTGGTGGACATGATACGCTGTAGCGTATCATGTCCCTCAGACATCGCTGAATGTCGACAGCATACGCTGTCGGCATTTAACATTGCACAAGCAGTTCTAGTGAACTGCTTGTGCAATGCCGCCCCCTGCAGATTTGAGCCAATCAGCGGCTATCAGAGGGTGTCAATCAGCCCGATCATATAGATCGGGCAGATTTATGTCCGCAGCGTCAGAGGCAGCAGACCAGTTAAGGAGCAGCGGTCTTCATAACTGTTGTTTCCAGCGAGCCAGAAGGCCCGCGCGGAAACAGGGGCATCAGGTGCCATTTGGCCCGTGACAAATCGGCCCCTATATATCCAGCCATTATTATTCCTTAACAAAATGTTCTAGTGATGTGTTAATCAGCTATAGATAACTCTTTATATAGTATTTGTATTTTTTTTTATTAGTATAGATTGTGTTTACTTTCTATAATTATGTAAAAAATTTATTTCTGTTATCACATGCCATTCTTGACTATTAATTTGATTTATTATAACCAGTGGGTTTTTTTTGTAAAATAAAAGCTGCCAGTACTCATTGATTGATATATTGTGCTCAATAACTATGAGAAAAGCAAAGGGACAAAGTTATTCACAATGCTTGATATTTTGCACCCCCCTCTTGTTAAAGTATTTACACAATGATTACAAATATTACCTGTTATAATATGGCAGAGGTGGTGGTTCTCAGAACCAGTGAGTACCGCCACAAAAAAGTCCTTACCATGTCATTCCCAGGAAGGAGTGGAAAGAATAACCCATAAATCTTATAACTCTAGGTACTAACTTAACAGAACCAAAGGGCCAACCTTATAATGAAGACAGACACTTAGTTTTGGGAAAAATTTGGACCATCACTGGCCTCCTTTATTAATATATTAACTTAGTAAATAAATAAATAAATAAATAAATAACAGACAGACTATAAACAGATAGCAGCAAATGAGAAGCTAAGACCAACCCCGGACTGAAGAGGTCAGCGGCCCGATCTAGGCAACAGCAGAGTAACTCTGCTCAGATGGAGATGCTACTAGGGGTGTTCCGAGTTCTCCTGGCCTACCTACCCAGAGGGAGGGGCACTCCAGCTAACTGAAGAATCGGCCCCACCTTTATCAGCCTGGCCATCACTCCCCCGTTCACCATCTCCATGCGCTCCTGGCCGCTACCTCTCGCCACAAGGGATAGCATCTCAGGTATCACTTGCCTCCACCCACCCAACCTGACTTACAGAAAGGGAGCAAGAGCCCTCATTAAATCCCCTAGAAACAAATCTAATCCTGCGTCAGTTAGGTGAACTCCATCGGGCCTATACAGCTCCTGCTTGTCGGCCGTAATGGCATTGTGCCGTACCACTAAGCCCTGGGAACCAGGGACAGAAGCTCACACATCCCGGTTTAGCTTCTTCCTGACTCTATATGCAGCACTAGAAGACCCCATATAGCGCCACTGATGTCTGGCTATCAGATTAGACCACCCAATGGTAACCCTGGGGATCAAGGCCCTAATCCAACCCAAGTCAGATTGGATGATCTTTGTTAGTTCTAATGAAGGGATGGCGCTCATATTAATATTTTTTGGAAACAGCCGCACAAACTGAGTCCAACATATTCTGTACCTTATCTTGGGGAAGCCTGCATACCATCTGCATGGTGTCAATATCAATGCCGAGCTGAATACACCTGTCTGTACCCTGTTCCCCCACCAGGAGAAAATCATCTAGGTAGTGTGCTATGGGATCCCCTCCCACTAGTTTGGCCACTGCCCAATGTAAGAATGTGCTAAAACATTCAAACAGTGAGCACGAGATAGCACAACCCATAGTTAAACATCTGTCTACATAGTAACTACCCTCAAATTTACATCCCATAAGAGGGAAGGATTTAGGATGCAAAGGCAATAGACGGAAAGCCGACTCAATATCCAGTTTCGCTAACAAAGCACATCTACCAACCCCACGGGCCAAGTCAAGAGCCTTATCAAATGACTGGTAGCAAACTGAGCTAAGCTTAGGGTCAATAGCATCGTTTACCAAGCTTTATTTGGGGTAGGAGAGGTGCTGAATCAGATGAAACTTAACAGGTTCCTTCTTTGGAACCACTCCCAAAGGAGAGATGACCAAATCAGGCAAAGGTGGTACTCTAAAGGGACCCACTACTCTCTCCAAATATATTTCTTTAGCTAGCTTTTCACCTAACTACTCTGGGATGTTGGTATGCTGATTTAAGATTACGATCATTGTGTGAACCCACGACAGCTTTATTTACTGGGATCACAAATCCATCTCTAAATCCCATCAAGAGGAAGCTTGCAATGTGGCGGTCTGGATATGTGCATAACCAAAGCTCAAGGATGTCCACCCTCACTGGGGTGGGCACTCTTAGCTGCAG